>NW_028137724.1:0-5000 GCF_965140915.1 Aythya marila
TAACCCTAAGCCTATCCCTAACCCTAACCCTAACCCTAAGAGAACACTAACCCTAACCCTAACGCTAAACCTAACCCTAACCCTAACCCTAACCCTAACCCTAACCGTAACCCTAATCCTAACCCTAACCCTAAACCTAACGCTAACCCTAACCCTAACCCTAACCCTAAGAGAACACTAACCCTAACCCTAAACCACACCCTAAGAGAACACTAAACCTAACCCTATCCCTAACCCTAACCCTAACCCTAACCCTTACCCTAACCCTAAACCTAAACCTAAGAGATCACTAACCCTAACCCTAACCCTAACCCTAACCCTAACCCTAACCTTAACCCTAACCCTAACCCTTACCCTAACCCTAACCCTAACTCTAACCTTAACCCTACCCCTAAGAGAACCCTAACCCTAACCCTAACGTAACCCTAACCCTAACCATAACCCTAACACTAACCCTAACCCTAAACCTAACAGAACACTAACCCTAACCCTAACCCTAACCCAAAGAGAACCCTAACCCTAACCCTAACACTAAGCCTAACCCTAATTGAAAACCTTTCCCTTAATCTATCCCTAACCCTAACCCTAACCGTAAATCTAAGAGAACACTAACACTAACCCTAACACTAACCTTAATACTAACCCTAAACCTAACCCTAACCCGAACCCTAACCCTAACTCTAATCCTAAATCTAACCCTAACCGTAACCCTAACCCTAACCCTAACCCTAACCCTAAGAGAACAGTAATCCTAAACCTAACCTAACCATAAAACTAACCCTAACCCTAACCCTAACCCTAACCCTAACCCTAAACCTAACCGTAATCGTAACCCTAACCCTAACCCTAACCCTAACCCTAACCCTAACCCTAACCCTAACCTTAACCCTTACCCAACCCTTATCCTAAACCTAACCCTAACTCTAACCTTAACCCTAACCCTAAGAGAACCCTAACCCTAACCCTAACCTAACCCTAACCCTAACCATAACCCTAACACTAACCCTAACCCTAAGCCTAAGAGAACACTAACCCTAACCCTAACCCTAACCCCAAAACTAACCCTAACCCTAAGCCTATCCCTAACCCTAACCCTAACCCTAAGAGAACACTAACCCTAACCCTAACGCTAAACCTAACCCTAACCCTAACCCTAACCCTAACCCTAACCGTAACCCTAATCCTAACACTAACCCTAAACCTAACCCTAACCCCAACCCTAAACCTAACCCCAACCCTAACCCTAACCCTAACCCTAAACCTAACGCTAACCCTAACCCTAACCCTAACCCTAAGAGAACACTAACCCTAACCCTAAACCACACCCTAAGAGAACACTAAACCTAACCCTATCCCTAACCCTAACCCTAACCCTAACCCTTACCCTAACCCTAAACCTAAACCTAAGAGATCACTAACCCTAACCCTAACCCTAACCCTAACCCTAACCCTAACCTTAACCCTAACCCTAACCCTTACCCTAACCCTAACCCTAACTCTAACCTTAACCCTACCCCTAAGAGAACCCTAACCCTAACCCTAACGTAACCCTAACCCTAACCATAACCCTAACACTAACCCTAACCCTAAACCTAAGAGAACACTAACCCTAACCCTAACCCTAACCCCAAAACTAACCCTAGCTCTAAGCCTATCCCTAACCCTAACCCTAACCCTAAGAGAACACTAACCCTAACCCTAACCCTAACCCTAACCCTAACCCTAACCCTAAACCTAACCCTAACCCTAACCCTAAGAGAATACTAACCCTAACCCTAAACCTAACCCCAACCCTAACCCTAACCCTAACCCTAAACCTAACCCTAACCCTAACCCTAACCCTAACCCTAAGAGAACACTAACCCTAACCCTAACCCACACCCTAAGAGAACCCTAAACCTAACCCTACCCCTAACCCTAACCCTAACCCTTACCCTAACCCTAAACCTAAACCTAAGAGATCACTAACCCTAAACCTAACCCTAATCCTAACCCTAACCCTAACCCTAACCTTAACCCTAACCCTAACCCTAACCCTTACCCTAACCATAACCGTAACCCTAAACGTAAGAGAAACCTAACACTAAACCCTAACACTAACGCTAATCCTTAACCTAACCCTAAAACTAAACCTAACCCTAACCCTAAACCTAACCCAAACCCTTACCCTTAACCCTAACCCTAACCGTAACCCTAACCCTAACCCTAACCCTAACCCTAACACTAACGTTAACCCTAACCCTAACCCAAACCCTAACCCTAACCATAACCCTAACACTAACCCTAACCCTAAGCCTAAGAGAACACTAACCCTAACCCTAACCCTAACCCCAAACATAACCCTAAACCTAAGCCTATCCCTAACCCTAACCCTAACCCTAATAGAACACTAACCCTAACCCTAACCCTAACCGTAACCCTAACCCTAACCCTAATCGTAACCCTAAACTTAACCCTAACCCTAAGAGAACCCTAACCCTAACCCTAACCCTAACCCTAGCCCTAACCCTAACCCTAACCCTAACCCTAACCCTAACCCTATCCCTACCCCTAAGTTAATACTAACCCTAACCCTAACCCTAACCCCAACCCTAACCCTAACCCTAACCCTAAGAGAACACTAACCCTAACCCTAACCCTAACCCTAAGAGAACCCTAACCTAACCCTAACCCTAACCCTAACCCTAACCCTAACTCTAACCCTAACCCTAACCCTAACCCTAACCCTAACCCTAACCCTAACCCTAACCCTAACCCTAACCCCAAACCTATCCCTAACCCTAACTCTAACCCTAAGAGCACACTAAGCCTAACCCTAACCCTAAACCTAACCCTAACCCTAACCCTAACCCTAACCCTAACCCTAACCCGACCCGAACCCTAACCCTAACCCTAACTTTAATCCAAACCCTAACCCTAACCCTAACCCTAACCCTAACAAGAGAACACTAACCCTAACCCTAAACCTAACCCTAACCCTAACCCTAACCCTTAGCCTAAACCTATCCCTAACCCTAATCCTAACCCTAAGAGAACACTAACCCTAACCCTAACCCTAACCCAAAGAGAACCCTAACCCTAACCCTAACACTAAGCCTAACCCTAATTGAAACCCTTTCCCTTAATCTAACACTAACCCTAACCCTAACCGTAAATCTAAGAGAACACTAACACTAACCCTAACACTAACCTTAAACCTAACCCTAAACCTAACCCTAACCCTAACCCTTACCCTAACCCTAACCCTAACCGTAACCGTAACCCTAACCGTAACCCTAACCCTAACCCTAACCCTAACCCTAACCCTTACCCTAACCCTAAACCTAAACCTAAGAGATCACTAACCCTAAACCTAACCCTAACCCTAACCCTAACCCTAACCGTAACCCTAACCCTAACCCTAACCGTAAACCTAACCCTAACCCTAAACCTAACCCTAACCCTAACCCTAACCCTAACCTTAACCCTAACCCTAACCCTTATCCTAAACCTAACCCTAACTCTAACCTTAACCCTAACCCTAAGAGAACCCTAACCCTAACCCTAACCTAACCCTAACCCTAACCATAACCCTAACACTAACCCTAACCCTAATCCTAAGAGAACACTAACCCTAACCCTAACCCTAACCCCAAAACTAACCCTAACCCTAAGCCTATTCCTAACCCTAACCCTAACCCGAAGAGAACACTAACCCTAACCCTAACCCTAAACCTAACCCTAAACCTAACCCTAACCCTAACCCTAACCCTAACCCTAACCCTAACCCTAACCCTAACCGTAACCCTAATCCTAACACTAACCCTAAACCTAACCCTAACCCTAACCCTAAACCTAACCCCAACCCTAACCCTAACCCTAACCCTAAACCTAACGCTAACCCTAACCCTAACCCTAAACCTAAGAGAACACTAACCCTAACCCTAAACCACACCCTAAGAGAACACTAAACCTAACCCTACCCCTAACCCTAACCCTAACCCTAACCCTTACCCTAAACCTAAACCTAAACCTAAGAGATCACTAACAATAACCCTAACCCGAACCCTAACCCTAACCCTAACCCTAACCCTAACCCTAACCTTAACCCTAACCCTAACCCTTACCCTAACCCTAACCCTAACTCTAACCTTAACCCTAACCCTAAGAGAACCCTAACCCTAACCCTAACCTAACCCTAACCCTAACCATAACCCTAACACTAACCCTAACCCTAAACCTAACCCCAACCCTAACCCTAACCCTAACCCTAAACCTAACGCTAACCCTAACCCTAACCCTAAGAGAACACTAACCCTAACCCTAACCCTAACCCTAAGAGAACCCTAACCCTAACCCTTACCTAACCCTAACCATAACCCTAACACTAACCCTAAGCCTAAGAGAACACTAACCGTAACCCTAACCCTAACCCTAACACCAAACCTAACCCTAACCCTAAGCCTATCCCTAACCCTAACTCTAACCCTAAGAGAACACTAACCCTAACACTAACCCTAACCCTAACCCTAAGAGAACCCTAACCCTAACCCTAACCCTAACCCTAACCCTAACCCTAACTTTAAACCTAACCCTAACCCTAACCCTAACCCTAATCCTAACCCTAACCCTAACCCTAACCCTAACCCTTAGCCTAAACCTAACCCTAACCCTAACCCTAACCCTAACAGAACACTAATCCTAACCCTAACCCTAACCCTAAGAGAACCCTAACCCTAACCCTAACACTAAGCCTAACCCTAATTGAAACCCTTTCCCTTAATCTATCCCTAACCCTAACCCTAACCGTAAATCTAAGAGAACACTAACACTAACCCTAACACTAACCTTAATCCTAACCCTAAACCTAACACTAACCCTAACCCTAACCCTAAATGTAATCCTAAATCTAACCCTAACCCTAACCCTAACCCTAACCCTAACCCTACGAGTACAGTAATCCTAAACCTAACCTAACCATAAAACTAACCCTAACCCTAACCCTAACCCTATCTCTAAGA
>NW_028137724.1:10000-13739 GCF_965140915.1 Aythya marila
AACCCTAAACCTAACCCTAACCCTAACCCTAACCCTAACCCTAACCCTAACCCTAACCCTAACCCTTACCCTAAACTAACCCTAACCATAACCCTAACCCTAACCCTAACCCTAAGCCTAAGAGAACACTAACATTAACCATAACCCTAAACCTAAGCCTAACCCTAACCCTAACACTAACCTTAATCCTAACCCTAACCCTAACCCTACCCCTAACACTAATCCTAACCCTAACCCTAACCCTAACCCTAACCCTAACCCTAATCCTAACCCTAACCCTAACCCTAACCCTAACCCTAACCCTAACCCTAACCCTAACCCTTACCCTAAACCTAACCCTAAACCTAACCCTAACCCTAAGAGAACCCTAACCCTAAACCTTAACCTAACCCTAACCCTAACCCTAACCCTAACCCTAACCCTAACCCTAACCCTAACCCTAACCCTAACCTAACCCTAACCCTAAACCTCACCCCAACCCTAACCCTAACCCTAATCCTAAACCTAACCCTAAACCTAACCCTAACCCTAACCCTAACCCTAATCCTAAGCCTAAGCCGAAGCCTAAGCCTAAGCCTAAGCCTAACCCTAACCCTAACCCTAACCCTAACCCTAATCCTAACCCTAACCCTAACCCTAACCCTAACCCTAACCCTAACCCTAACCGTAAACCTAACCCTAAACCTAACCCTAACCCTAATAGAACCCTAACCCTAAACCTTAACCTAACCCTAACCCTAACCCTAACCCTAAACCTAACCCTAAACCTAACCCTAACCCTAACCCTAACCCTAACCCTAAGAGAACCCTAACCCTAACCCTAATCCTAACCCTAACCCTAAGAGAACCCTAACCCTAACCCTAACCCTAAACCAAACCCTAACCCTAACCCTAACCCTAACCCTAAGCCTAAGCCGAAGCCTAAGCCTAAGCCTAAGCCTAAGCCTAAGCCTAACCCTAACCCTAACCCTAACCCTAACCCTAACCCTAACCCTAACCGTAACCCTTTCCCTAACTCTCACCCTAACCCTAACCCTAACCCTAACTCTAAGAGAACACTAACATTAACCATAACCCTAAACCTAACCCTAACCCTAACCCTAACCCTAACCCTAACTCTAACACTAACCTTAATCCTAACCCTAACTGTAACCCTACCCCTAACACTAATCCTAACCCTAACCCTAACCCTAACCCTAACCCTAACCCTAACCCTAACCCTAAGCCTAACCCTAATCCTAACCATAACCCTAACCCTAAACCTAAACCTAACCCTAACCCTAACCCTAACCCGTAACACTAACCCTAACCCTAACCCTATCAATAACCCTAACCCTAACCCTAAGAGAACACTAACCATAACCCTAAACCTAACCATAACCCTAACCCTAACCTTAACCCTAACCCAAACCCTAACCCTAACCCTAACCGTAACGTTAACCCTAACCCTAACCCTAACCCTAACCCTAACCATAACCCTAACACTAACCCTAACCCTAAGCCTCAGAGAACACTAATCCTAACCCTAACCCTAACCCCAAACCTAACCCTAACCCTAAGCCTATTCCTAACCCTAACCCTAAGAGAACACTAACCCTAACCCTAACTCTAACCCTGACCTTAACCCTAACCCTAAGAGAACCCTAACCCTAACCCTAACCCTTACCCTAACCCTAACCCTAACCCTAACCCTAAGAGAATACTAACCCTAACCCTAACCCTAAACCAAACTTTACCCTAACCCTAACCCTAAACCTAACCCTAACCCTAACCCTAACCCTAACCCTAACCCTAACCCTAACCCTAACCCTAACCCTAACCCTAACCCTAACCCTAACACTAACCCTAACCCTAACCCTAAGAGAACCCTAACCATAACCCTATCCCTAATCCTAACAGTAACCCTAACCGTAATTGAAACCCTTTCCCTAAATCTATCCCTAACCCTAACCCTAACCGTAACTTTAAGAGAACACTAACCCTAACCCTAACACTAACCTTAATCCTAACCCTAAGCCTAACCCTAACCCTAACCCTAACCATAACCCTAATCCTAACCCTAACCCTAACCCTAACCCTAAGAGAATACTAACCCTAACCCTAACCCTAAACCAAACTTTACCCTAACCCTAACCCTAAACCTAACCCTAACCCTAACCCTAACCCTAACCCTAACCCTAACCCTAACCCTAACCCTAACCCTAACCCTAACCCTAACCCTAACACTAACCCTAACCCTAACCCTAACCCTTACCCTAACCCTAACCCTAACCCTAACCCTAAGAGAATACTAACCCTAACCCTAACCCTAAACCAAACTTTACCCTAACCCTAACCCTAAACCTAACCCTAACCCTAACCCTAACCCTAACCCTAACCCTAACCCTAACCCTAACCCTAACCCTAACCCTAACCCTAACCCTAACACTAACCCTAACCCTAACCCTAAGAGAACCCTAACCATAACCCTAACCCTAATCCTAACAGTAACCCTAACCGTAATTGAAACCCTTTACCTAAATCTATCCCTAACCCTAACCCTAACCGTAACTCTAAGAGAACACTAACCCTAAACCTAACACTAACCTTAATCCTAACCCTAAGCCTAACCCTAACGCTAACCCTAACCTTAACCCTAATCCTAACCCTAACCCTAACCCTAACCCTAACCCTAACCCTAACCCTAACCCTAACCCTAACCCTAACCCTAAGAGAACAGTAATCCTAAACCAAACCCTAACCCTAAAACTAACCCTAACCCTAACCCTAACCCTAACCCTAACCCTAACCCTAACCCTAACCCTAACCCTAACCCTAACCCTAACCCTAACCCTAACCCTAACCCTAACCCTAACCCTAACCGTAACCCTAACCCTAACCCTAACCCTAACCCTAACCCTAATCCTAACCCTAACCCTAACCCTAACCCTAACCCTAACCCTAACCCTAAACCAAACCCTACGAGAACCCTAACCGTAACCGTAACCATAACACTAACCCTAACCCTAAACCTAACCCTATCCCTAACCCTAACTCTAACCCTAACCTTAAACCTAACCCTAAAAGAACCCTAACCCTAACCCTAACCCTAACCCTAACCCTAACCCTAACCCTAACCCTAACCCTAAACCTAAACGTAAGTGATCACTAAACCTAACCCTAACCCTAACCCTAACCGTAACCCTAACCCTAACTCTAACCCTAACCCTACCCCTAACCCTAACCCTAACCCTAACCCTAACCCTAACCCTAACCCTAACCCTAACCCTAACCCTAACCCTAAGAGAACAGTAATCCTAAACCAAACCCTAACCCTAAAACTAACCCTAACCCTAACCCTAACACTAACCCTAACCCTAACCCTAACCCTAACCCTAACCCTAACCCTAACCCTAACCCTAACCCTAACCCTAACCATAACCCTAACCCTAACAAGAGAACACTCACCCTAACCCTAACCCTAACCCTAACCCTAACCCTAAACCTAACCCTAACCAAAACCCTAATCCTAACCCTAACCCTAACCCTAAGAGAACACTAACCCTAACACTAACCCTAACCCTAAGAGAACCCTAACCCTAACCCTAACCCTAACATTAACCCTCACCCTAATTGAAACCCTTTCCCTAAATCTATTCCTAACCCTAACCCTAACCGTAACTCTAAGAGAACACTAACCCTAACCCTAACACTAACCGTAAACCTAACCCTAACCCTAACCCCAAACCTAACCCTAACG
>NW_028137723.1:0-50738 GCF_965140915.1 Aythya marila
CCCCAAATACCAAGAATCCACCCCCAAAGTCCCCCCAAACCTACCTGATGTTCTCCAAAACCCACAACTTACTCTTTTCCACTAGGATGACCACGGAAAACCAAACAAAACCCAACGGAGACCCCAAAACACGTCTAAAACACCCCAAAAAAGAACGGGATCAGAAGAAAAAACACCAAAAACTATGAATTTCCCCCCAAACCGCCGTAAACTAACCTGATCTTCTCCCAAACCCACAATTCACTCCCATTTACCTTGACGACCAACGAGAACCTAACGAAACCCAACAGAGACCGCAAAACACGCCAAAAACACCCAAAAAAGAACAGAATTAACCCAAAAAATAGAACAAAATGCCAAATACCACATATCCTCCCGAAAAGCACCCTAAACCTACCTGATGTTCTCCAAAACCCACAACTTACTCTTTTCCACTAGGATGACCACGGAAAACCAAACAAAACCCAATGGAGACCCCAAAACACGTCAAAAACACCCAAACAAGAACGGGATCACACCCAAATCTGGAAGAAAACCCTCAAAACTATAGATCCTCCTCAAAACCACCCTAAACCTACCTGATGTTCTCCAAAACCCACAATTTACCCTTTTCCACCATGATGACCACGGAAAACCCAACGAAACCCAACGGAGACCCCAAAACACGTCTAAAACACCCCAAAAAAGAACGGGATCAGAAGAAAAAACACCAAAAACTATGAATTTCCCCCCAAAACCACACTAAACTGACATGATCTTCTCCAAAACCCACAATCCGATCCCATTTCCCTTAACGTCAAACGAGAACCCAATGAAACCCAAAAAAAGACCGCAAAACACGTCAAAAACACCCCAAAAAAGAAAGGGATCACCCCAAAAAAAGAAAAGAAAACCCCAAATACCAAGAATCCACCCCCAAAGTCCCCCCAAACCTACCTGATGTTCTCCAAATCCCGCAACTTACCCTTTTCCACCATGATGACCACGGAAAACCAAAAGAAACCCAACCGAGACCGCAAAACAGGCAAAACCACCGCAAACACGAATGGGATCACCCAAAAACTGGAAGAAAATCCCCCAAAACCATAGATCCAACCCAAAACCACCCTAAACCTACCTGATCTTCTCCAAAACCCACAATTTACACTTTTCCACCATGATGACCATGGAAAACCCAACGAAACCAAACGGAGACCCAAAAACACGTCAAAAACACCCCAAACAAAAACGGGATCACCCCCAAAACTGGAAGAAAATCCCCAAAAAGCACGGATCCAACCCCCAAACCACCCTAAACTCACCTGATCTTCTGCAAAACCCACCATCCACTCCCATTTAACTTAACGACCATCGAGAACCCAACGAAACCCAACGGAGACCCCAAAACACGTCAAAAACACCGCAAACAAGAACAGGATCACCCAAAAAAAACAGAATAAAGGCCCGAATTCCATAGATCCACCCCAGAAACCCTAAACCTACCTGATGTTCTCCAAAACCCACAATTCACACTATTCCAACATGTTGACCACGCAAAACCCAACAAAACCCAACGGAGACCCCAAAACACGTCAAAAACACCGCAAACAAGAACAGGATCACACCCAAAAACGAAAGAATACCCCCAAAGCCATAGATCCACCCCAAAACCACCCTAAACCTACCTGGTCTTCTCCAAAACCAACAATTTACACTTTTCCACCATGATGACCATGGAAAACCCAACGAAACCCAACAGAGCCCCCAAAACACGTAAAAAACACCCCAGAAAAGAAACAGGATCACCCCCAAAAACGAAAGAAAACCCCCAACACCATAGATCCACCCCCAAACCACCCTAAACCTACATGATGTTCTCCAAAACCCACAATTTACCATTTCCCACCATGATGACCACGAAAAACCCAACGAAACCCAATGGAGACCCCAAAACACGTCAAAAACACCCCAAACAAAAACGGGATCACCCCCAAAACTGGAAGAAAACCCCTCAAAACCATAGATCCACCTCAAAACCACCCTAAACCTACCTGATGTTCTCCAAAACCCACAATTTACCCTTTTCACCATGATGACCAGGAAAAACCCAACGAAACCCAACGGAGACCCCAAAACACATCAAAAACACCCCAAAAAAGAACGGGATCAGAAGAAAAAACACCAAAAACTATGAATTTCCCCCCAAACCGACGTAAACTAACCTGATCTTCTCCAAAACCCACAATCCACTCCCATTTACCTTGACGACCAACGAGAACCTAACGAAACCCAACAGAGACCGCAAAACACGCCAAAAACACCCAAAAAAGAACAGAATTAACCCAAAAAATAGAACAAAATGACAAATACCACATATCCTCCCGAAAAGCACCCTAAACCTACCTGATGTTCTCCAAAACCCACAACTTACTCTTTTCCACTAGGATGACCACGGAAAACCAAACGAAACCCAACGGAGACCACAAAACACGTCAAAAACACCGCAAACACGAATGGGATCACCCCCAAAACTGGAAGAAAATCCCCAAAAAGTACGGATCCAACACCCAAACCACTCTAAACTCACCTGATCTTCTGCAAAACCCACCATACACTCCCATTTAACTTAACGACCAACGAGAACACGACGAAACCAAACGGAGACCCCAAAACACGTCAAAAACATCGCAAACAAGAACAGGATCACACCCAAAAACGAAAGAAAACCCCCAAAGCCATAGATCCACCCCAAAACCACCCTAAACCTACCTGGTCTTCTCCAAAACCCACAATTTACCCTTTTCCACCACAATGAACACGGAAAACCCAACAAAACCCAACGGAGATCCCAAAATATGTCAAAAACACCCCAAACAAGAATGGGATCACCCCCAAAACTGGAAGAAAATCTCCAAAAAGCACGGATCCAACACGCAAAACACTCTAAACTCACCTGATCTTCTGCAAAACCCACCATCCACTCCCATTTAACTTAACGACCATCGAGAACCCAGCGAAACCCAACGGAGACCCCAAAACACGTCAAAAACACCGCAAACAAGAACAGGATCACCCAAAAAAACAGAATAAAGGCCCGAATTCCATAGATCCACCCCAAAACCACCCTAAAGCACCCTGACCTTCTCCAAAACCCACAATTTACCCTTTTCCAACATGTTGACCACGCAAAACCCAACAAAACCCAACGGAGACCCCAAAACACGTCAAAAACACAACAAACAAAAACGGGATCACCCCCAAAACTGGAAGAAAACCCCTCAAAACCATAGATCCACCTCAAAACCACCCTAAACCTACCTGATCTTCTCCAAAACCCACAAT
Source organism: Aythya marila (assembly GCF_965140915.1). Lineage (NCBI taxonomy): Eukaryota > Metazoa > Chordata > Aves > Anseriformes > Anatidae > Aythya > Aythya marila. The sequence continues at coordinate 3,322 of NW_028137723.1, forward strand.
TCACACTTTTCCAACATGTTGACCACGGAAAACCCAACAAAACCCAATGGAGACCCCAAAAACTTCAAAAACACCCCAAACAAGAACGGGATCACCGCCAAAACTGGAAGAAAATCCCCAAAAAGTACGGATCCAACCCCCAAACCACTCTAAACTCACCTGATCTTCTGCAAAACCCACCATACACTCCCATTTAACTTAACGACCAACGAGAACACAACGAAACCAAACGGAGACCCCAAAACACGTCAAAAACACCCCAAACAAGAACAGTATCACACCCAAAAACGAAAGAAAACCCCCAAAGCCATAGATCCACCCCAAAACCACCCTAAACCTACCTGGTCTTCTCCAAAACCAACAATTTACACTTTTCCACCATGATGACCATGGAAAACCCAACGAAACCCAACGGAGACCGCAAAACACGTCAGAAACACCGCAAAGAAGAACAGGATCAACCCAAAAAAAACAGAATAAAGGCCCAAATTCCATAGATCCACCCCAAAACCACCCTAAACCTACCTGATCTTCTCCAAAACCCACAATTTACCCTTTTCCACCATGATGACCATGGAAAACCCAACGAAACCCAACAGAGCCCCCAAAACACATAAAAAACACCCCAGAAAAGAAACAGGATCACCCCCAAAAACGAAAGAAAACCCCCAACACCATAGATCCACCCCCAAACCACCCTAAACCTACCTGATGTTCTCCAAAACCCACAATTTACCATTTTCCACCATGATGACCACGAAAAACCCAACGAAACCCAATGGAGACCCCAAAACACGTCAAAAGCACCCCAAACAAAAACGGGATCACCCCAAAACTGGAAGAAAATCCCCAAAAAGCACGGATCCAAACCCCAAACAACTCTAAACTCACCTGATCTTCTCCAAAACCCACAATCCACACCCATTTAAATTAACGACCAACGAGAAGCCAACGAAACCCAACGGAGACCCCAAAACACGTCTAAAACACCCCAAAAAAGAACGGGATCAGAAGAAAAAGAACCAAAAACTATGAGTTTCCCCCCAAAACCACACTAAACTGACATGATCTTCTCCAAAACCCACAATCCGCTCCCATTTACCTTAACGTCAAACGAGAACCCAATGAAACCCAAAACAAGACCGCAAAACACGTCAAAAACAACCCAAAAAAGAAAGGGATCACCCCAAAAAAAGAGAAGAAAACCCCAAATACCAAGAATCCACCCCCAAAGTCCCCCCAAACCTACCTGATGTTCTCCAAATCCCGCAACTTACCCTTTACCACCATGATGACCACGGAAAACCAAAAGAAACCCAACCGAGACCGCAAAACAGGCAAAACCACCGCAAACACGAATGGGATCACCCAAAAACTGGAAGAAAATCCCCCAAAACCATAGATCCAACCCAAAACCACCCTAAACCTACCTGATCTTCTCCAAAACCCACAATTTACACTTTTCCACCATGATGACCATGGAAAACGCAACGAAACCAAACGGAGACCCAAAAACACGTCTAAAACACCCCAAACAAAAACGGGATCACCCCCAAAACTGGAAGAAAATCCCCAAAAAGCACGGATCCAACCCCCAAACCACCCTAAACTCACCTGATCTTCTGCAAAACCCACCATCCACTCCCATTTAACTTAACGACCATCGAGAACCCAGCGAAACCCAACGGAGACCGCAAAACACGTCAAAAACACCGCAAACAAGAACAGGATCACCCAAAAAAACAGAATAAAGGCCCAAATTCCATAGATCCACCCCAAAACCACCCTAAAGCACCCTGACCTTCTCCAAAACCCACAATTGACCCTTTTCCAACATGTTGACCACGCAAAACCCAACAAAACCCAACGGAGACCCCAAAACACGTCAAAAACACGACAAACAAAAACGGGATCACCCCCAAAACTGGAAGAAAACCCCTCAAAACCATAGATCCACCTCAAAACCACCCTAAACCTACCTGATCTTCTCCAAAACCCACAATTCACACTTTTCCAACATGTTGACCACGGAAAACCCAACAAAACCCAATGGAGACCCCAAAAACTTCAAAAACACCCCAAACAAGAACGGGATCACCGCCAAAACTGGAAGAAAATCCCCAAAAAGTACGGATCCAACCCCCAAACCACTCTAAACTCACCTGATCTTCTGCAAAACCCACCATACACTCCCATTTAACTTAACGACCAACGAGAACACAACGAAACCAAACGGAGACCCCAAAACACGTCAAAAACACCGCAAACAAGAACAGGATCACACCCAAAAACGAAAGAAAACCCCCAAAGCCATAGATCCACCCCAAAACCACCCTAAACCTACCTGGTCTTCTCCAAAACCAACAATTGACCCTTTTCCACCATGATGACCATGGAAAACCCAACGAAACCCAACGGAGACCGCAAAACATGTCAGAAACACCACAAAGAAGAACAGGATCAACCCAAAAAAAACAGAATAAAGGCCCAAATTCCATAGATCCACCCCAAAACCACCCTAAAGCACCCTGATCTTCTCCAAATCCCGCAACTTGCCCTTTTCCACCATGATGGCCACGGAAAACCAAAAGAAACCCAACCGAGACCGCAAAACAGGCAAAACCACCGCAAACACGAATGGGATCACCCAAAAACTGGAAGAAAATCCCCCAAAACCATAGATCCAACCCAAAACCACCCTAAACCTACCTGATCTTCTCCAAAACCCACAATTTACCCTTTTCCACCATGATGACCACGGAAAACCCAACGAAACCCAACGGAGACCCCAAAACACGTCTAAAACACCCCAAAAAAGAACGGGATCAGAAGAAAAAACACCAAAAACGATGCATTGCCCCCCAAAACCACACTAAACTGACATGATCTTCTCCAAAACCCACAATCTGCTCCCATTTACCTTAACGTCAAACGAGAACCCAACGAAACCCAAAAAAAGACCGCAAAACACGTCAAAAACACCCCAAAAAAGAAAGGGATCACCCCAAAAAAAGAGAAGAAAACCCCAAATACCAAGAATCCACCCCCAAAGTCCCCCCAAACCTACCTGATGTTCTCCAAAACCCACAACTTACTCTTTTCCACTAGGATGACCACGGAAAACCAAACAAAACCCAACGGAGACCCCAAAACACGTCTAAAACACCCCAAAAAAGAACGGGATCAGAAGAAAAAACACCAAAAACTATGAATTTCCCCCCAAACCGCCGTAAACTAACCTGATCTTCTCCCAAACCCACAATTCACTCCCATTTACCTTGACGACCAACGAGAACCTAACGAAACCCAACAGAGACCGCAAAACACGCCAAAAACACCCAAAAAAGAACAGAATTAACCCAAAAAATAGAACAAAATGCCAAATACCACATATCCTCCCGAAAAGCACCCTAAACCTACCTGATGTTCTCCAAAACCCACAACTTACTCTTTTCCACTAGGATGACCACGGAAAACCAAACAAAACCCAATGGAGACCCCAAAACACGTCAAAAACACCCAAACAAGAACGGGATCACACCCAAATCTGGAAGAAAACCCCTCAAAACTATAGATCCTCCTCAAAACCACCCTAAACCTACCTGATGTTCTCCAAAACCCACAATTTACCCTTTTCCACCATGATGACCACGGAAAACCCAACGAAACCCAACGGAGACCCCAAAACACGTCTAAAACACCCCAAAAAAGAACGGGATCAGAAGAAAAAACACCAAAAACTATGAATTTCCCCCCAAAACCACACTAAACTGACATGATCTTCTCCAAAACCCACAATCCGATCCCATTTCCCTTAACGTCAAACGAGAACCCAATGAAACCCAAAAAAAGACCGCAAAACACGTCAAAAACACCCCAAAAAAGAAAGGGATCACCCCAAAAAAAGAAAAGAAAACCCCAAATACCAAGAATCCACCCCCAAAGTCCCCCCAAACCTACCTGATGTTCTCCAAATCCCGCAACTTACCCTTTTCCACCATGATGACCACGGAAAACCAAAAGAAACCCAACCGAGACCGCAAAACAGGCAAAACCACCGCAAACACGAATGGGATCACCCAAAAACTGGAAGAAAATCCCCCAAAACCATAGATCCAACCCAAAACCACCCTAAACCTACCTGATCTTCTCCAAAACCCACAATTTACACTTTTCCACCATGATGACCATGGAAAACCAAACGAAACCAAACGGAGACCCAAAAACACGTCAAAAACACCCCAAACAAAAACGGGATCACCCCCAAAACTGGAAGAAAATCCCCAAAAAGCACGGATCCAACCCCCAAACCACCCTAAACTCACCTGATCTTCTGCAAAACCCACCATCCACTCCCATTTAACTTAACGACCATCGAGAACCCAACGAAACCCAACGGAGACCCCAAAACACGTCAAAAACACCGCAAACAAGAACAGGATCACCCAAAAAAAACAGAATAAAGGCCCGAATTCCATAGATCCACCCCAGAAACCCTAAACCTACCTGATGTTCTCCAAAACCCACAATTCACACTATTCCAACATGTTGACCACGCAAAACCCAACAAAACCCAACGGAGACCCCAAAACACGTCAAAAACACCGCAAACAAGAACAGGATCACACCCAAAAACGAAAGAATACCCCCAAAGCCATAGATCCACCCCAAAACCACCCTAAACCTACCTGGTCTTCTCCAAAACCAACAATTTACACTTTTCCACCATGATGACCATGGAAAACCCAACGAAACCCAACAGAGCCCCCAAAACACGTAAAAAACACCCCAGAAAAGAAACAGGATCACCCCCAAAAACGAAAGAAAACCCCCAACACCATAGATCCACCCCCAAACCACCCTAAACCTACATGATGTTCTCCAAAACCCACAATTTACCATTTCCCACCATGATGACCACGAAAAACCCAACGAAACCCAATGGAGACCCCAAAACACGTCAAAAACACCCCAAACAAAAACGGGATCACCCCCAAAACTGGAAGAAAATCCCCAAAAAGCACGGATCCAAACCCCAAACAACTCTAAACTCACCTGATCTTCTCCAAAACCCACAATTTACACTTTTCCACCATGATGACCATGGAAAACGCAACGAAACCCAACGGAGATCCCAAAATATGTCAAAAACACCCCAAACAAGAACAGGATCACCCCCAAAACTGGAAGAAAATCTTCAAAAAGCACGGATCCAACACCCAAAACACTCTAAACTCACCTGATCTTCTCCAAAACCCACCATCCAAACCCATTTAAATTAACGACCAACGAGAAGCCAACGAAACCCAACGGAGACCCCAAAACACGTCAAAAACACCCCAAACAAGAACAGGATCACCCAAAAAAACAGAATAAAGGCCCGAATTCCATAGATCCACCCCAAAACCACCCTAAAGCACCCTGACCTTCTCCAAAACCCACAATTGACCCTTTTCCAACATGTTGACCACGCAAAACCCAACAAAACCCAACGGAGATCCCAAAACACGTCAAAAACACCCCAGAAAGGAACAGGATCACCCCCAAAAACGAAAGAAAATCCCCAAAACTATAGATCCACCCCAAAACCACCCTAAACCTACCTGATGTTCTCCAAAACCCACAATTTACCCTTTTCCACCATGATGACCACGGAAAACCCAACGAAACCCAACGGAGACCCCAAAACACGTCTAAAACACCCCAAAAAAGAACGGGATCAGAAGAAAAAACACCAAAAACTATGCATTGCCCCCCAAAACCACACTAAACTCACATGATCTTCTCCAAAACCCACAATCCGCACCCATTTATATTAACGTCAAACGAGAACCCAATGAAACCCAACAAAGACCGCAAAACACGTCTAAAACACCCCAAAAAAGAAAGGGATCACCCCAAAAAAAGAGAAGAAAACCCCAAATACCAAGAATCCACCCCCAAAGTCCCCCCAAACCTACCTGATGTTCTCCAAAACCCACAACTTACTCTTTTCCACTAGGATGACCACGGAAAACCAAACAAAACCCAACAAAGACCACAAAACACGCCAAAAACACCCAAACAAGAACGGGATCAACAACAAAACTGGAAGAAAATCCCGCAAAACCATAGATCCACCCCAAAACCACCCTAAACCTACCTGATCTTCTCCAAAACCCACAATTTACACTTTTCCACCATGATGACCATGGAAAACGCAACGAAACCCAACGGAGACCACAAAAAAAAAGTCAAAAACACCCCAAAAAAGAACGGGATCAAACCAAAAACAAACGAAAATCCCCAAAAAGCACGGATCCAACCCCCAAACCACCCTAAACTTACCTGATCTTCTGCAAAACCCACTATCCACTCCCATTTAACTTAACGACCATCGAGAACCCAGCGAAACCCAACGGAGACCCCAAAACACGTCAAAAACACCGCAAACAAGAACAGGATCACCCAAAAAAAAACAGAATAAAGGCCCGAATTCCATAGATCCACCCCAAAACCACCCTAAACCTACCTGATGTTCTCCAAAACCCACAATTCACACTTTTCCAACATGTTGACCACGCAAAACCCAACAAAACCCAACGGAGACCCCAAAACACGTCAAAAACATGACAAACAAAAACGGGATCACCCCCAAAACTGGAAGAAAACCCCTCAAAACCATAGATCCACCTCAAAACCACCCTAAACCTACCTGATGTTCTCCAAAACCCACAATTTACCCTTTTCACCATGATGACCAGGAAAAACCCAACGAAACCCAACGGAGACCCCAAAACACATCAAAAACACCCCAAAAAAGAACGGGATCAGAAGAAAAAACACCAAAAACTATGAATTTCCCCCCAAACCGCCGTAAACTAACCTGATCTTCTCCAAAACCCACAATCCACTCCCATTTACCTTGACGACCAACGAGAACCTAACGAAACCCAACAGAGACCGCAAAACACGCCAAAAACACCCAAAAAAGAACAGAATTAACCCCAAAAATAGAACAAAATGCCAAATACCACATATCCTCCCGAAAAGCACCCTAAACCTACCTGATGTTCTCCAAAACCCACAACTTACTCTTTTCCACTAGGATGACCACGGAAAACCAAACGAAACCCAACGGAGACCACAAAACACGTCAAAAACACCGCAAACACGAATGGGATCACCCCCAAAACTGGAAGAAAATCCCCAAAAAGTACGGATCCAACCCCCAAACCACTCTAAACTCACCTGATCTTCTGCAAAACCCACCATCCACTCCCATTTAACTTAACGACCAAGGAGAACACAACGAAACCAAACGGAGACCCCAAAACACGTCAAAAACACCGCAAACAAGAACAGGATCACACCCAAAAACGAAAGAATACCCCCAAAGCCATAGATCCACCCCAAAACCACCCTAAACCTACCTGGTCTTCTCCAAAACCAACAATTTACACTTTTCCACCATGATGACCATGGAAAACCCAACGAAACCCAACGGAGACCGCAAAACACGTCAGAAACACCGCAAAGAAGAACAGGATCAACCCAAAAAAAACAGAATAAAGGCCCAAATTCCATAGATCCACCCCAAAACCACCCTAAACCTACCTGGTCTTCTCCAAAACCCACAATTTACCCTTTTACACCACGATGAACACGGAAAACCCAACAAAACCCAACGGAGATCCCAAAATATGTCAAAAACACCCCAAACAAGAACGGGATCACCCCCAAAACTGGAAGAAAATCTTCAAAAACCACGGATCCAACACCCAAAACACTCTAAACTCACCTGATCTTCTCCAAAACCCACCATCCAAACCCATTTAAATTAACGACCAACGAGAACACAACGAAACCCAACGGAGACCCCAAAACACGTCAAAAACACCCCAAACAAGAACAGGATCACCCAAAAAAAACAGAATAAAGGCCCGAATTCCATAGATCCACCCCAAAACCACCCTAAAGCACCCTGACCTTCTCCAAAACCCACAATTGACCCTTTTCCAACATGTTGACCACGCAAAACCCAACAAAACCCAACGGAGATCCCAAAACACGTCAAAAACACCCCAGAAAGGAACAGGATCACCCCCAAAAACGAAAGAAAATCCCCAAAACTATAGATCCACCCCAAAACCACCCTAAACCTACCTGATGTTCTCCAAAACCCACAATTTACCCTTTTCCACCATGATGACCACGGAAAACCCAACGAAACCCAACGGAGACCCCAAAACACGTCTAAAACACCCCAAAAAAGAACGGGATCAGAAGAAAAAACACCAAAAACTATGCATTGCCCCCCCAAACTGCCGTAAACTAACCTGATCTTCTCCAAAACCCACAATCCACTCCCATTTACCTTGACGACCAACGAGAACCTAACGAAACCCAACAGAGACCGCAAAACACGCCAAAAACACCCCAGAAAAGAACAGAATTAACCCAAAAAATAGAACAAAATGCCAAATACCACATATCCTCCCGAAAAGCACCCGAAACCTACCTGATGTTCTCCAAAACCCACAACTTACTCTTTTCCACTAGGATGACCACGGAAAACCAAACAAAACCCAACAAAGACCACAAAACACGCCAAAAACACCCAAACAAGAACGGGATCAACAACAAAACTGGAAGAAAATCCCGCAAAACCATAGATCCACCCCAAAACCACCCTAAACCTACCTGATCTTCTCCAAAACCCACAATTTACACTTTTCCACGATGATGACCATGGAAAACGCAACGAAACCCAACGGAGACCACAAAAAAAAAGTCAAAAACACCCCAAAAAAGAACGGGATCACAACCAAAAACGAACGAAAATCCCCAAAAAGCACGGATCCAACCCCCAAACCACCCTAAACTTACCTGATCTTCTGCAAAACCCACCATCCACTCCCATTTAACTTAACGACCATCGAGAACCCAGCGAAACCCAACGGAGACCCCAAAACACGTCAAAAACACCCCAAACAAGAAAAGGATCACCCAAAAAAACAGAATAAAGGCCCGAATTCCATAGATCCACCCCAAAACACGACAAACAAAAACGGGATCACCCCCAAAACTGGAAGAAAACCCCTCAAAACCATAGATCCACCTCAAAACCACCCTAAACCTACCTGATGTTCTCCAAAACCCACAATTCACACTTTTCCAACATGTTGACCACGGAAAACCCAACAAAACCCAATGGAGACCCCAAAAACTTCAAAAACACCCCAAACAAGAACGGGATCACCGCCAAAACTGGAAGAAAATCCCCAAAAAGTACGGATCCAACCCCCAAACCACTCTAAACTCACCTGATCTTCTGCAAAACCCACCATCCACTCCCATTTAACTTAACGACAAACGAGAACACAACGAAACCAAACGGAGACCCCAAATCACGTCAAAAACACCACAAACAAGAACAGGATCACACCCAAAAACGAAAGAATACCCCCAAAGCCATAGATCCACCCCAAAACCACCCTAAACCTACCTGGTCTTCTCCAAAACCAACAATTTACACTTTTCCACCATGATGACCATGGAAAACCCAACGAAACCCAACGGAGACCGCAAAACACGTCAGAAACACCGCAAAGAAGAACAGGATCAACCCAAAAAAAACAGAATAAAGGCCCAAATTCCATAGATCCACCCCAAAACCACCCTAAAGCACCCTGATCTTCTCCAAAACCCACAATTTACCCTTTTCCACCATGATGACCATGGAAAACCCAACGAAACCCAACAGAGCCCCCAAAACACGTAAAAAACACCCCAGAAAAGAAACAGGATCACCCCCAAAAACGAAAGAAAACCCCCAACACCATAGATCCACTCCCAAACCACCCTAAACTTACCTGATGTTCTCCAAAACCCACAATTTACCATTTCCCACCATGATGACCACGAAAAACCCAACGAAACCCAATGGAGACCCCAAAACACGTCAAAAACACCCCAAACAAAAACGGGATCACCCCCAAAACTGGAAGAAAATCCCCAAAAAGCACGGATCCAAACCCCAAACAACTCTAAACTCACCTGATCTTCTCCAAAACCCAAAATTTACACTTTTCCACCATGATGACCATGGAAAACCCAACGAAAACAAACGGAGACCCAAAAACACGTCAAAAACACCCCAAACAAAAACGGGATCACCCCCAAAACTGGAAGAAAATCCCCAAAAAGCACGGATCCAACCCCCAAACCACCCTAAACTCACCTGATCTTCTGCAAAACCCACCATCCACTCCCATTTAACTTAACGACCAACGAGAACCCAACGAAACCCAACGGAGACCCCAAAACACGTCAAAAACACCGCAAACAAGAACAGGATCACCCAAAAAAACAGAATAAAGGCCCGAATTCCATAGATCCACTTCAAAACCACCCTAAAGCACCCTGACCTTCTCCAAAACCCACAATTGACCCTTTTCCAACATGTTGACCACGCAAAACCCAACAAAACCCAACGGAGATCCCAAAACACGTCAAAAACACCCCAGAAAGGAACAGGATCACCCCCAAAAACGAAAGAAAACCCCCAAAACTATAGATCCACCCCAAAACCACCCTAAACCTACCTGATGTTCTCCAAAACCCACAATTTACCCTTTTCCACCATGATGACCACGGAAAACCCAACGAAACCCAACGGAGACCCCAAAACACGTCTAAAACACCCCAAAAAAGAACGGGATCAGAAGAAAAAACACCAAAAACTATGCATTGCCCCCCAAAACCACACTAAACTCACATGATCTTCTCCAAAACCCACAATCCGCTCCCATTTACCTTAACGTCAAACGAGAACCCAATGAAACCCAAAAAAAGACCGCAAAACACGTCAAAAACACCCCAAAAAAGAAAGGGATCACCCCAAAAAAAGAGAAGAAAACCCCAAATACCAAGAATCCACCCCCAAAGTCCCCCCAAACCTACCTGATGTTCTCCAAAACCCACAACTTACTCTTTTCCACTAGGATGACCACGGAAAACCAAACAAAACCCAACAAAGACCACAAAACACGCCAAAAACACCCAAACAAGAACGGGATCAACAACAAAACTGGAAGAAAATCCCGCAAAACCATAGATCCACCCCAAAACCACCCTAAACCTACCTGATCTTCTCCAAAACCCACAATTTACACTTTTCCACCATGATGACCATGGAAAACGCAACGAAACCCAACAGAGACCACAAAAAAAAAGTCAAAAACACCCCAAAAAAGAACGGGATCAAACCAAAAATAAACGAAAATCCCCAAAAAAGCACGGATCCAACCCCCAAACCACCCTAAACTTACCTGATCTTCTGCAAAACCCACTATCCACTCCCATTTAACTTAACAACCATCGAGAACCCAGCGAAACCCAACGGAGACCCCAAAAAACGTCAAAAACACCGCAAACAAGAACAGGATCACCCAAAAAAAAACAGAATAAAGGCCCGAATTCCATAGATCCACCCCAAAACCACCCTAAACCTACCTGATGTTCTCCAAAACCCACAATTCACACTTTTCCAACATGTTGACCGCGCAAAACCCAACAAAACCCAATGGAGACCCCAAAACACGTCAAAAACACGACAAACAAAAACGGGATCACCCCCAAAACTGGAAGAAAACCCCTCAAAACCATAGATCCACCTCAAAACCACCCTAAACCTACCTGATGTTCTCCAAAACCCACAATTTACCCTTTTCCACCATGATGACCAGGAAAAACCCAACGAAACCCAACGGAGACCCCAAAACACATTAAAAACACCCCAAAAAAGAACGGGATCAGAAGAAAAAACACCAAAAACTATGAATTTCCCCCCAAACCGCCGTAAACTAACCTGATCTTCTCCAAAACCCACAATCCACCCCCATTTACCTTGACGACCAACGAGAACCTAATGAAACCCAACAGAGACCGCAAAACACGCCAAAAACACCCAAAAAAGAACAGAATTAACCCCAAAAATAGAACAAAATGCCAAATACCACATATCCTCCCGAAAAGCACCCGAAACCTACCTGATGTTCTCCAAAACCCACAACTTACTCTTTTCCACTAGGATGACCACGGAAAACCAAACGAAACCCAACGGAGACCACAAAACACGTCAAAAACACCGCAAACACGAATGGGATCACCGCCAAAACTGGAAGAAAATCCCCAAAAAGTACGGATCCAACCCCCAAACCACTCTAAACTCACCTGATCTTCTGCAAAACCCACCATACACTCCCATTTAACTTAACGACCAACGAGAACACAACGAAACCAAACGGAGACCCCAAAACACGTCAAAAACACCGCAAACAAGAACAGGATCACACCCAAAAACGAAAGAATACCCCCAAAGCCATAGATCCACCCCAAAACCACCCTAAACCTACCTGGTCTTCTCCAAAACCAACAATTTACACTTTTCCACCATGATGACCATGGAAAACCCAACGAAACCCAACGGAGACCGCAAAACACGTCAGAAACACCGCAAAGAAGAACAGGATCAACCCAAAAAAAACAGAATAAAGGCCCAAATTCCATAGATCCACCCCAAAACCACCCTAAACCTACCTGGTCTTCTCCAAAACCCACAATTTACCCTTTTCCACCACGATGAACACGGAAAACCCAACAAAACCCAACGGAGATCCCAAAATATGTCAAAAACACCCCAAACAAGAACGGGATCACCCCCAAAACTGGAAGAAAATCTTCAAAAACCACGGATCCAACACCCAAAACACTCTAAACTCACCTGATCTTCTCCAAAACCCACCATCCAAACCCATTTAAATTAACGACCAACGAGAACCCAACGAAACCAAACGGAGACCCCAAAACACGTCAAAAACACCCCAAACAAGAACAGGATCACCCAAAAAAAACAGAATAAAGGCCCGAATTCCATAGATCCACCCCAAAACCACCCTAAAGCACCCTGACCTTCTCCAAAACCCACAATTGACCCTTTTCCAACATGTTGACCACGCAAAACCCAACAAAACCCAACGGAGATCCCAAAACACGTCAAAAACACCCCAGAAAGGAACAGGATCACCCCCAAAAACGAAAGAAAATCCCCAAAACTATAGATCCACCCCAAAACCACCCTAAACCTACCTGATGTTCTCCAAAACCCACAATTTACCCTTTTCCACCATGATGACCACGGAAAACCCAACGAAACCCAACGGAGACCCCAAAACACGTCTAAAACACCCCAAAAAAGAACGGGATCAGAAGAAAAAACACCAAAAACTATGCATTGCCCCCCAAAACCACACTAAACTCACATGATCTTCTCCAAAACCCACAATCCGCACCCATTTATATTAACGTCAAACGAGAACCCAATGAAACCCAACAAAGACCGCAAAACACGTCTAAAACACCCCAAAAAAGAAAGGGATCACCCCAAAAAAAGAGAAGAAAACCCCAAATACCAAGAATCCACCCCCAAAGTCCCCCCAAACCTACCTGATGTTCTCCAAAACCCGCAACTTACCCTTTTCCACCATGATGACCACGGAAAACCAAACGAAACCCAACGGAGACCCCAAAACACGTCAAAACCACCCCAAAAAAGAAAGGGATCACCCAAAAGCTGGAAGAAAACCCCTCAAAACCATAGATCCACCTCAAAACCACTCTAAACCTACCTGATGTTCTCCAAAACCCACAATTTACCCTTTTCCACCATGATGACCACGGAAAACCCAACGAAACCCAACGGAGACCCCAAAACACGTCTAAAACACCCCAAAAAAGAACGGGATCAGAAGAAAAAACACCAAAAACTATGAATTTCCCCCCCAAACCGCCGTAAACTAACCTGATCTTCTCCAAAACCCACAATCCACTCCCATTTACCTTGACGACCAACGAGAACCTAACGAAACCCAACAGAGACCGCAAAACACGCCAAAAACACCCAAAAAAGAACAGAATTAACCCAAAAAATAGAACAAAATGCCAAATACCACATATCCTCCCGAAAAGCACCCGAAACCTACCTGATGTTCTCCAAAACCCACAACTTACTCTTTTCCACTAGGATGACCACGGAAAACCAAACAAAACCCAACAAAGACCACAAAACACGCCAAAAACACCCAAACAAGAACGGGATCAACAACAAAACTGGAAGAAAATCCCGCAAAACCATAGATCCACCCCAAAACCACCCTAAACCTACCTGATCTTCTCCAAAACCCACAATTTACACTTTTCCACCATGATGACCATGGAAAACGCAACGAAACCCAACGGAGACCACAAAAAAAAAGTCAAAAACACCCCAAAAAAGAACGGGATCACAACCAAAAACGAACGAAAATCCCCAAAAAGCACGGATCCAACCCCCAAACCACCCTAAACTTACCTGATCTTCTGCAAAACCCACCATCCACTCCCATTTAACTTAACGACCATCGAGAACCCAGCGAAACCCAACGGAGACCCCAAAACACGTCAAAAACACCCCAAACAAGAAAAGGATCACCCAAAAAAACAGAATAAAGGCCCGAATTCCATAGATCCACCCCAAAACACGACAAACAAAAACGGGATCACCCCCAAAACTGGAAGAAAACCCCTCAAAACCATAGATCCACCTCAAAACCACCCTAAACCTACCTGATCTTCTCCAAAACCCACAATTCACACTTTTCCAACATGTTGACCACGGAAAACCCAACAAAACCCAATGGAGACCCCAAAAACTTCAAAAACACCCCAAACAAGAACGGGATCACCGCCAAAACTGGAAGAAAATCCCCAAAAAGTACGGATCCAACCCCCAAACCACTCTAAACTCACCTGATCTTCTGCAAAACCCACCATCCACTCCCATTTAACTTAACGACCAACGAGAACACAACGAAACCAAACGGAGACCCCAAAACACGTCAAAAACACCACAAACAAGAACAGGATCACACCCAAAAACGAAAGAATACCCCCAAAGCCATAGATCCACCCCAAAACCACCCTAAACCTACCTGGTCTTCTCCAAAACCAACAATTTACACTTTTCCACCATGATGACCATGGAAAACCCAACGAAACCCAACGGAGACCGCAAAACACGTCAGAAACACCGCAAAGAAGAACAGGATCAACCCAAAAAAAACAGAATAAAGGCCCAAATTCCATAGATCCACCCCAAAACCACCCTAAAGCACCCTGATCTTCTCCAAAACCCACAATTTACCCTTTTCCACCATGATGACCATGGAAAACCCAACGAAACCCAACAGAGCCCCCAAAACACGTAAAAAACACCCCAGAAAAGAAACAGGATCACCCCCAAAAACGAAAGAAAACCCCCAACACCATAGATCCACCCCCAAACCACCCTAAACCTACCTGATGTTCTCCAAAACCCACAATTTACCATTTCCCACCATGATGACCACGAAAAACCCAACGAAACCCAATGGAGACCCCAAAACACGTCAAAAACACCCCAAACAAAAACGGGATCACCCCCAAAACTGGAAGAAAATCCCCAAAAAGCACGGATCCAAACCCCAAACAACTCTAAACTCACCTGATCTTCTCCAAAACCCACAATTTACACTTTTCCACCATGATGACCATGGAAAACCCAACGAAAACAAACGGAGACCCAAAAACACGTCAAAAACACCCCAAACAAAAACGGGATCACCCCCAAAACTGGAAGAAAATCCCCAAAAAGCACGGATCCAACCCCCAAACCACCCTAAACTCACCTGATCTTCTGCAAAACCCACCATACACTCCCATTTAACTTAACGACCAACGAGAACCCAACGAAACCCAACGGAGACCCCAAAACACGTCAAAAACACCGCAAACAAGAACAGGATCACCCAAAAAAACAGAATAAAGGCCCGAATTCCATAGATCCACTCCAAAACCACCCTAAAGCACCCTGACCTTCTCCAAAACCCACAATTGACCCTTTTCCAACATGTTGACCACGCAAAACCCAACAAAACCCAACGGAGATCCCAAAACACGTCAAAAACACCCCAGAAAGGAACAGGATCATCCCCAAAAACGAAAGAAAACCCCCAAAACTATAGATCCACCCCAAAACCACCCTAAACCTACCTGATGTTCTCCAAAACCCACAATTTACCCTTTTCCACCATGATGACCAGGGAAAACCCAACGAAACCCAACGGAGACCCCAAAACACGTCTAAAACACCCCAAAAAAGAACGGGATCAGAAGAAAAAACACCAAAAACTATGCATTGCCCCCCAAAACCACACTAAACTCACATGATCTTCTCCAAAACCCACAATCCGCTCCCATTTACCTTAACGTCAAACGAGAACCCAATGAAACCCAAAAAAAGACCGCAAAACACGTCAAAAACACCCCAAAAAAGAAAGGGATCACCCCAAAAAAAGAGAGAAAACCCCAAATACCAAGAATCCACCCCCAAAGTCCCCCCAAACCTACCTGATGTTCTCCAAAACCCACAACTTACTCTTTTCCACTAGGATGACCACGGAAAACCAAACAAAACCCAACAAAGACCACAAAACACGCCAAAAACACCCAAACAAGAACGGGATCAACAACAAAACTGGAAGAAAATCCCGCAAAACCATAGATCCACCCCAAAACCACCCTAAACCTACCTGATCTTCTCCAAAACCCACAATTTACACTTTTCCACCATGATGACCATGGAAAACGCAACGAAACCCAACGGAGACCACAAAAAAAAAAGTCAAAAACACCCCAAAAAAGAACGGGATCAAACCAAAAACAAAAGAAAATCCCCAAAAAAGCACGGATCCAACCCCCAAACCACCCTAAACTTACCTGATCTTCTGCAAAACCCACTATCCACTCCCATTTAACTTAACGACCATCGAGAACCCAGCGAAACCCAACGAGACCCCAAAACACGTCAAAAACACCGCAAACAAGAACAGGATCACCCAAAAAAAAACAGAATAAAGGCCGAATTCCATAGATCCACCCCAAAACCACCCTAAACCTACCTGATGTTCTCCAAAACCCACAATTCACACTTTTCCAACATGTTGACCACGCAAAACCCAACAAAACCCAACGGAGACCCCAAAACACGTCAAAAAACACGACAAACAAAAACGGGATCACCCCCAAAACTGGAAGAAAACCCCTCAAAACCATAGATCCACCTCAAAACCACCCTAAACCTACCTGATGTTCTCCAAAACCCACAATTTACCCTTTTCACCATGATGACCAGGAAAAACCCAACGAAACCCAACGGAGACCCCAAAACACATTAAAAACACCCCAAAAAAGAACGGGATCAGAAGAAAAAACACCAAAAACTATGAATTTCCCCCCAAACCGCCGTAAACTAACCTGATCTTCTCCAAAACCCACAATCCACCCCCATTTACCTTGACGACCAACGAGAACCTAACGAAACCCAACAGAGACCGCAAAACACGCCAAAAACACCCAAAAAGAACAGAATTAACCCCAAAAATAGAACAAAATGCCAAATACCACATATCCTCCCGAAAAGCACCCGAAACCTACCTGATGTTCTCCAAAACCCACAACTTACTCTTTTCCACTAGGATGACCTCGGAAAACCAAACGAAACCCAACGGAGACCACAAAACACGTCAAAAACACCGCAAACACGAATGGGATCACCCCCAAAACTGGAAGAAAATCCCCAAAAAGTACGGATCCAAACCCCAAACCACTCTAAACTCACCTGATCTTCTGCAAAACCCACCATCCACTCCCATTTAACTTAACGACCAAGGAGAACACAACGAAACCAAACGGAGACCCCAAAACACGTCAAAAACACCCCAAACAAGAACAGGATCACACCCAAAAACGAAAGAATACCCCCAAAGCCATAGATCCACCCCAAAACCACCCTAAACCTACCTGGTCTTCTCCAAAACCAACAATTTACCCTTTTCCACCATGATGACCATGGAAAACGCAACAAAACCCAACGGAGATCCCAAAATATGTCAAAAACACCCCAAATAAGAATGGGATCACCCCCAAAACTGGAAGAAAATCTTCAAAAACCACGGATCCAACACCCAAAACACTCTAAACTCACCTGATCTTCTCCAAAACCCACCATCCAAACCCATTTAAATTAACGACCAACGAGAAGCCAACGAAACCCAACGGAGACCCCAAAACACGTCAAAAACACCCCAAACAAGAACAGGATCACCCAAAAAAACAGAATAAAGGCCCGAATTCCATAGATCCACTCCAAAACCACCCTAAAGCACCCTGACCTTCTCCAAAACCCACAATTGACCCTTTTCCAACATGTTGACCACGCAAAACCCAACAAAACCCAACGGAGATCCCAAAACACGTCAAAAACACCCCAGAAAGGAACAGGATCATCCCCAAAAACGAAAGAAAACCCCCAAAACTATAGATCCACCCCAAAACCACCCTAAACCTACCTGATGTTCTCCAAAACCCACAATTTACCCTTTTCCACCATGATGACCAGGGAAAACCCAACGAAACCCAACGGAGACCCCAAAACACGTCTAAAACACCCCAAAAAAGAACGGGATCAGAAGAAAAAACACCAAAAACTATGCATTGCCCCCCAAAACCACACTAAACTCACATGATCTTCTCCAAAACCCACAATCCGCTCCCATTTACCTTAACGTCAAACGAGAACCCAATGAAACCCAAAAAAAGACCGCAAAACACGTCAAAAACACCCCAAAAAAGAAAGGGATCACCCCAAAAAAAGAGAAGAAAACCCCAAATACCAAGAATCCACCCCCAAAGTCCCCCCAAACCTACCTGATGTTCTCCAAAACCCACAACTTACTCTTTTCCACTAGGATGACCACGGAAAACCAAACAAAACCCAACAAAGACCACAAAACACGCCAAAAACACCCAAACAAGAACGGGATCAACAACAAAACTGGAAGAAAATCCCGCAAAACCATAGATCCACCCCAAAACCACCCTAAACCTACCTGATCTTCTCCAAAACCCACAATTTACACTTTTCCACCATGATGACCATGGAAAACGCAACGAAACCCAACGGAGACCACAAAAAAAAAAGTCAAAAACACCCCAAAAAAGAACGGGATCAAACCAAAAACAAACGAAAATCCCCAAAAAAGCACGGATCCAACCCCCAAACCACCCTAAACTTACCTGATCTTCTGCAAAACCCACTATCCACTCCCATTTAACTTAACGACCATCGAGAACCCAGCGAAACCCAACGGAGACCCCAAAACACGTCAAAAACACCGCAAACAAGAACAGGATCACCCAAAAAAAAACAGAATAAAGGCCCGAATTCCATAGATCCACCCCAAAACCACCCTAAACCTACCTGATGTTCTCCAAAACCCACAATTCACACTTTTCCAACATGTTGACCACGCAAAACCCAACAAAACCCAACGGAGACCCCAAAACACGTCAAAAAAACGACAAACAAAAACGGGATCACCCCCAAAACTGGAAGAAAACCCTCAAAACATAGATCCACCTCAAACCACCTCAAACCCTACCTGATGTTCTCCAAAACCCACAATTTACCCTTTTCACCATGATGACCAGGAAAAACCCAACGAAACCCAACGGAGACCCCAAAACACATTAAAAACACCCCAAAAAAGAACGGGATCAGAAGAAAAAACACCAAAAACTATGAATTTCCCCCCAAACCGCCGTAAACTAACCTGATCTTCTCCAAAACCCACAATCCACCCCCATTTACCTTGACGACCAACGAGAACCTAACGAAACCCAACAGAGACCGCAAAACACGCCAAAAACACCCAAAAAGAACAGAATTAACCCCAAAATAGAACAAAATGCCAAATACCACATATCCTCCCGAAAAGCACCCGAAACCTACCTGATGTTCTCCAAACCACAACTTACTCTTTTCCACTAGGATGACCTCGGAAAACCAAACGAAACCCAATGGAGACCACAAAACACGTCAAAAACACCGCAAACACGAATGGGATCACCCCCAAAACTGGAAGAAAATCCCAAAAAGTACGGATCCAAACCCCAAACCACTCTAAACTCACCTGATCTTCTGCAAAACCCACCATCCACTCCCATTTAACTTAACGACCAAGGAGAACACAACGAAACCAAACGGAGACCCCAAAACACGTCAAAAACACCCCAAACAAGAACAGGATCACACCCAAAAACGAAAGAATACCCCCAAAGCCATAGATCCACCCCAAAACCACCCTAAACCTACCTGGTCTTCTCCAAAACCAACAATTTACCCTTTTCCACCATGATGACCATGGAAAACGCAACAAAACCCAACGGAGATCCCAAAATATGTCAAAAACACCCCAAATAAGAATGGGATCACCCCCAAAACTGGAAGAAAATCTTCAAAAACCACGGATCCAACACCCAAAACACTCTAAACTCACCTGATCTTCTCCAAAACCCACCATCCAAACCCATTTAAATTAACGACCAACGAGAAGCCAACGAAACCCAACGGAGACCCCAAAACACGTCAAAAACACCCCAAACAAGAACAGGATCACCCAAAAAAACAGAATAAAGGCCCGAATTCCATAGATCCACCCCAAAACCACCCTAAAGCACCCTGACCTTCTCCAAAACCCACAATTGACCCTTTTCCAACATGTTGACCACGCAAAACCCAACAAAACCCAACGGAGATCCCAAAACACGTCAAAAACACCCCAGAAAGGAACAGGATCACCCCCAAAAACGAAAGAAAATCCCCAAAACTATAGATCCACCCCAAAACCACCCTAAACCTACCTGATGTTCTCCAAAACCCACAATTTACCCTTTTCCACCATGATGACCACGGAAAACCCAACGAAACCCAACGGAGACCCCAAAACACGTCTAAAACACCCCAAAAAAGAACGGGATCAGAAGAAAAAACACCAAAAACTATGCATTGCCCCCCAAAACCACACTAAACTCACATGATCTTCTCCAAAACCCACAATCCGCACCCATTTATATTAACGTCAAACGAGAACCCAATGAAACCCAACAAAGACCGCAAAACACGTCTAAAACACCCCAAAAAAGAAAGGGATCACCCCAAAAAAAGAGAAGAAAACCCCAAATACCAAGAATCCACCCCCAAAGTCCCCCCAAACCTACCTGATGTTCTCCAAAACCCACAACTTACTCTTTTCCACTAGGATGACCACGGAAAACCAAACAAAACCCAACAAAGACCACAAAACACGCCAAAAACACCCAAACAAGAACGGGATCAACAACAAAACTGGAAGAAAATCCCGCAAAACCATAGATCCACCCCAAAACCACCCTAAACCTACCTGATCTTCTCCAAAACCCACAATTTACACTTTTCCACCATGATGACCATGGAAAACGCAACGAAACCCAACGGAGACCACAAAAAAAAAGTCAAAAACACCCCAAAAAAGAACGGGATCAAACCAAAAACAAACGAAAATCCCCAAAAAGCACGGATCCAACCCCCAAACCACCCTAAACTTACCTGATCTTCTGCAAAACCCACTATCCACTCCCATTTAACTTAACGACCATCGAGAACCCAGCGAAACCCAACGGAGACCCCAAAACACGTCAAAAACACCGCAAACAAGAACAGGATCACCCAAAAAAAAAACAGAATAAAGGCCCGAATTCCATAGATCCACCCCAAAACCACCCTAAACCTACCTGATGTTCTCCAAAACCCACAATTCACACTTTTCCAACATGTTGACCACGCAAAACCCAACAAAACCCAAAGGAGACCCCAAAACACGTCAAAACCACCGCAAACACGAATGGGATCACCCAAAAGCTGGAAGAAAACCCCTCAAAACCATAGATCCACCTCAAAACCACCCTAAACCTACCTGATGTTCTCCAAAACCCACAATTTACCCTTTTCCACCATGATGACCACGGAAAACCCAACGAAACCCAACGGAGACCCCAAAACACGTCTAAAACACCCCAAAAAAGAACGGGATCAGAAGAAAAAACACCAAAAACTATGAATTTCCCCCCCAAACCGCCGTAAACTAACCTGATCTTCTCCAAAACCCACAATCCACTCCCATTTACCTTAACGACCAACGAGAACCTAACGAAACCCAACAGAGACCGCAAAACACGCCAAAAACACCCCAGAAAAGAACAGAATTAACCCAAAAAATAGAACAAAATGCCAAATACCACATATCCTCCCGAAAAGCACCCGAAACCTACCTGATGTTCTCCAAAACCCACAACTTACTCTTTTCCACTAGGATGACCACGGAAAACCAAACAAAACCCAACAAAGAACACAAAACACGTCAAAAACACCACAAACAAGAACGGGATCAACAACAAAACTGGAAGAAAATCCCGCAAAACCATAGATCCACCCCAAAACCACCCTAAACCTACCTGATCTTCTCCAAAACCCACAATTTACACTTTTCCACCATGATGACCATGGAAAACGCAACGAAACCCAACGGAGACCGCAAAACACGTCAGAAACACCGCAAAGAAGAACAGGATCAACCCAAAAAAAACAGAATAAAGGCCCAAATTCCATAGATCCACCCCAAAACCACCCTAAAGCACCCTGATCTTCTCCAAAACCCACAATTTACCCTTTTCCACCATGATGACCATGGAAAACCCAACGAAACCCAACAGAGCCCCCAAAACACGTAAAAAACACCCCAGAAAAGAAACAGGATCACCCCCAAAAACGAAAGAAAACCCCCAACACCATAGATCCACCCCCAAACCACCCTAAACCTACCTGATGTTCTCCAAAACCCACAATTTACCATTTCCCACCATGATGACCACGAAAAACCCAACGAAACCCAATGGAGACCCCAAAACACGTCAAAAACACCCCAAACAAAAACGGGATCACCCCCAAAACTGGAAGAAAATCCCCAAAAAGCACGGATCCAAACCCCAAACAACTCTAAACTCACCTGATCTTCTCCAAAACCCACAATTTACACTTTTCCACCATGATGACCATGGAAAACCCAACGAAAACAAACGGAGACCCAAAAACACGTCAAAAACACCCCAAACAAAAACGGGATCACCCCCAAAACTGGAAGAAAATCCCCAAAAAGCACGGATCCAACCCCCAAACCACCCTAAACTCACCTGATCTTCTGCAAAACCCACCATACACTCCCATTTAACTTAACGACCAACGAGAACCCAACGAAACCCAACGGAGACCCCAAAACACGTCAAAAACACCCCAAACAAGAACAGGATCACCCAAAAAAACAGAATAAAGGCCCGAATTCCATAGATCCACCCCAAAACCACCCTAAAGCACCCTGACCTTCTCCAAAACCCACAATTGACCCTTTTCCAACATGTTGACCACGCAAAACCCAACAAAACCCAACGGAGATCCCAAAACACGTCAAAAACACCCCAGAAAGGAACAGGATCACCCCCAAAAACGAAAGAAAATCCCCAAAACTATAGATCCACCCCAAAACCACCCTAAACCTACCTGATGTTCTCCAAAACCCACAATTTACACTTTTCCACCATGATGACCACGGAAAACCCAACGAAACCCAACGGAGACCCCAAAACACGTCTAAAACACCCCAAAAAAGAACGGGATCAGAAGAAAAAACACCAAAAACTATGCATTGCCCCCCAAAACCACACTAAACTCACATGATCTTCTCCAAAACCCACAATCCGCACCCATTTATATTAACGTCAAACGAGAACCCAATGAAACCCAACAAAGACCGCAAAACACGTCTAAAACACCCCAAAAAAGAAAGGGATCACCCCAAAAAAAGAGAAGAAAACCCCAAATACCAAGAATCCACCCCCAAAGTCCCCCCAAACCTACCTGATGTTCTCCAAAACCCACAACTTACTCTTTTCCACTAGGATGACCACGGAAAACCAAACAAAACCCAACAAAGACCACAAAACACGCCAAAAACACCCAAACAAGAACGGGATCAACAACAAAACTGGAAGAAAATCCCGCAAAACCATAGATCCACCCCAAAACCACCCTAAACCTACCTGATCTTCTCCAAAACCCACAATTTACACTTTTCCACCATGATGACCATGGAAAACGCAACGAAACCCAACGGAGACCACAAAAAAAAAGTCAAAAACACCCCAAAAAAGAACGGGATCAAACCAAAAACAAACGAAAATCCCCAAAAAGCACGGATCCAACCCCCAAACCACCCTAAACTTACCTGATCTTCTGCAAAACCCACTATCCACTCCCATTTAACTTAACGACCATCGAGAACCCAGCGAAACCCAACGGAGACCCCAAAACACGTCAAAAACAATGCAAACAAGAACAGGATCACCCAAAAAAAAAACAGAATAAAGGCCCGAATTCCATAGATCCACCCCAAAACCACCCTAAACCTACCTGATGTTCTCCAAAACCCACAATTCACACTTTTCCAACATGTTGACCACGGAAAACCCAACAAAACCCAAAGGAGACCCCAAAACACGTCAAAAACACGACAAACAAAAACGGGATCACCCCCAAAACTGGAAGAAAACCCCTCAAAACCATAGATCCACCTCAAAACCACCCTAAACCTACCTGATGTTCTCCAAAACCCACAATTTACCCTTTTCACCATGATGACCAGGAAAAACCCAACGAAACCCAACGGAGACCCCAAAACACATTAAAAACACCCCAAAAAAGAACGGGATCAGAAGAAAAAACACCAAAAACTATGAATTTCCCCCCAAACCGCCGTAAACTAACCTGATCTTCTCCAAAACCCACAATCCACTCCCATTTACCTTGACGACCAACGAGAACCTAACGAAACCCAACAGAGACCGCAAAACACGCCAAAAACACCCAAAAAAGAACAGAATTAACCCAAAAAATAGAACAAAATGCCAAATACCACATATCCTCCCGAAAAGCACCCGAAACCTACCTGATGTTCTCCAAAACCCACAACTTACTCTTTTCCACTAGGATGACCACGGAAAACCAAACGAAACCAAACGGAGACCACAAAACACGTCAAAAACACCGCAAACACGAATGGGATCACCCCCAAAACTGGAAGAAAATCCCCAAAAAGTACGGATCCAACCCCCAAACCACTCTAAACTCACCTGATCTTCTGCAAAACCCACCATCCACTCCCATTTATCTTAACGACCAACGAGAACACAACGAAACCAAACGGAGACCCCAAAACACGTCAAAAACACCGCAAACAAGAACAGGATCACACCCAAAAACGAAAGAATACCCCCAGAGCCATAGATCCACCCCAAAACCACCCTAAACCTACCTGGTCTTCTCCAAAACCAACAATTTACACTTTTCCACCATGATGACCATGGAAAACCCAACGAAACCCAACGGAGACCGCAAAACACGTCAGAAACACCGCAAAGAAGAACAGGATCAACCCAAAAAAAACAGAATAAAGGCCCAAATTCCATAGATCCACCCCAAAACCACCCTAAACCTACCTGGTCTTCTCCAAAACCCACAATTTACCCTTTTCCACCACGATGAACACGGAAAACCCAACAAAACCCAACGGAGATCCCAAAATATGTCAAAAACACCCCAAACAAGAACGGGATCACCCCCAAAACTGGAAGAAAATCTTCAAAAAGCACGGATCCAACACCCAAAACACTCTAAACTCACCTGATCTTCTCCAAAACCCACCATCCAAACCCATTTAAATTAACGACCAACGAGAACACAACGAAACCCAACGGAGACCCCAAAACACGTCAAAAACACCCCAAACAAGAACAGGATCACCCAAAAAAACAGAATAAAGGCCCGAATTCCATAGATCCACCCCAAAACCACCCTAAAGCACCCTGACCTTCTCCAAAACCCACAATTGACCCTTTTCCAACATGTTGACCACGCAAAACCCAACAAAACCCAACGGAGATCCCAAAACACGTCAAAAACACCCCAGAAAGGAACAGGATCACCCCCAAAAACGAAAGAAACCCACAAAACTATAGATCCACCCCAAAACCACCCTAAACCTACCTGATGTTCTCCAAAACCCACAATTTACACTTTTCCACCATGATGACCACGGAAAACCCAACGAAACCCAACGGAGACCCCAAAACACGTCTAAAACACCCCAAAAAAGAACGGGATCAGAAGAAAAAACACCAAAAACTATGCATTGCCCCCCAAAACCACACTAAACTCACATGATCTTCTCCAAAACCCACAATCCGCACCCATTTATATTAACGTCAAACGAGAACCCAATGAAACCCAACAAAGACCGCAAAACACGTCTAAAACACCCCAAAAAAGAAAGGGATCACCCCAAAAAAAGAGAAGAAAACCCCAAATACCAAGAATCCACCCCCAAAGTCCCCCCAAACCTACCTGATGTTCTCCAAAACCCGCAACTTACCCTTTTCCACCATGATGACCACGGAAAACCAAACGAAACCCAACGGAGACCCCAAAACACGTCAAAACCACCGCAAACACGAATGGGATCACCCAAAAGCTGGAAGAAAACCCCTCAAAACCATAGATCCACCTCAAAACCACCCTAAACCTACCTGATGTTCTCCAAAACCCACAATTTACCCTTTTCCACCATGATGACCACGGAAAACCCAACGAAACCCAACGGAGACCCCAAAACACGTCTAAAACACCCCAAAAAAGAACGGGATCAGAAGAAAAAACACCAAAAACTATGAATTTCCCCCCCAAACCGCCGTAAACTAACCTGATCTTCTCCAAAACCCACAATCCACTCCCATTTACCTTAACGACCAACGAGAACCTAACGAAACCCAACAGAGACCGCAAAACACGCCAAAAACACCCCAGAAAAGAACAGAATTAACCCAAAAAATAGAACAAAATGCCAAATACCACATATCCTCCCGAAAAGCACCCTAAACCTACCTGATGTTCTCCAAAACCCACAACTTACTCTTTTCCACTAGGATGACCACGGAAAACCAAACAAAACCCAACAAAGAACACAAAACACGTCAAAAACACCCAAACAAGAACGGGATCAACAACAAAACTGGAAGAAAATCCCGCAAAACCATAGATCCACCCCAAAACCACCCTAAACCTACCTGATCTTCTCCAAAACCCACAATTTACACTTTTCCACCATGATGACCATGGAAAACGCAACGAAACCCAACGGAGACCGCAAAACACGTCAGAAACACCCCAAACAAGAACAGGATCAACCCAAAAAAACCAGAATAAAGGCCCAAATTCCATAGATCCACCCCAAAACCACCCTAAAGCACCCTGATCTTCTCCAAAACCCACAATTTACCCTTTTCCACCATGATGACCATGGAAAACCCAACGAAACCCAACAGAGCCCCCAAAACACGTAAAAAACACCCCAGAAAAGAAACAGGATCACCCCCAAAAACGAAAGAAAACCCCCAACACCATAGATCCACCCCCAAACCACCCTAAACCTACCTGATGTTCTCCAAAACCCACAATTTACCATTTCCCACCATGATGACCACGAAAAACCCAACGAAACCCAATGGAGACCCCAAAACACGTCAAAAACACCCCAAACAAAAACGGGATCACCCCCAAAACTGGAAGAAAATGCCCAAAAAGCACGGATCCAAACCCCAAACAACTCTAAACTCACCTGATCTTCTCCAAAACCCACAATTTACACTTTTCCACCATGATGACCATGGAAAACCCAACGAAACCAAACGGAGACCCAAAAACACGTCAAAAACACCCCAAACAAAAACGGGATCACCCCCAAAACTGGAAGAAAATCCCCAAAAAGCACGGATCCAACCCCCCAAACCACCCTAAACTCACCTGATCTTCTGCAAAACCCACCATACACTCCCATTTAACTTAACGACCAACGAGAACCCAACGAAACCCAACGGAGACCCCAAAACACGTCAAAAACACCCCAAACAAGAACAGGATCACCCAAAAAAACAGAATAAAGGCCCGAATTCCATAGATCCACCCCAAAACCACCCTAAAGCACCCTGACCTTCTCCAAAACCCACAATTGACCCTTTTCCAACATGTTGACCACGCAAAACCCAACAAAACCCAACGGAGATCCCAAAACACGTCAAAAACACCCCAGAAAGGAACAGGATCACCCCCAAAAACGAAAGAAAACCCACAAAACTATAGATCCACCCCAAAACCACCCTAAACCTACCTGATGTTCTCCAAAACCCACAATTTACCCTTTTCCACCATGATGACCACGGAAAACCCAACGAAACCCAACGGAGACCCCAAAACACGTCTAAAACACCCCAAAAAAGAACGGGATCAGAAGAAAAAACACCAAAAACTATGCATTGCCCCCCAAAACCACACTAAACTCACATGATCTTCTCCAAAACCCACAATCCGCTCCCATTTACCTTAACGTCAAACGAGAACCCAATGAAACCCAACAAAGACCGAAAAACACGTCAAAAACACCCCAAAAAAGAAAGGGATCACCCCAAAAAAAGAGAAGAAAACCCCAAATACCAAGAATCCACCCCCAAAGTCCCCCCAAACCTACCTGATGTTCTCCAAAACCCACAACTTACTCTTTTCCACTAGGATGACCACGGAAAACCAAACGAAACCAAACGGAGACCACAAAACACGTCAAAAACACCGCAAACACGAATGGGATCACCCCCAAAACAGGAAGAAAATCCCCAAAAAGTACGGATCCAACCCCCAAACCACTCTAAACTCACCTGATCTTCTGCAAAACCCACCATCCACTCCCATTTAACTTAACGACCAACGAGAACACAACGAAACCAAACGGAGACCCCAAAACACGTCAAAAACACCGCAAACAAGAACAGGATCACACCCAAAAACGAAAGAATACCCCCAAAGCCATAGATCCATCCCAAAACCACCCTAAACCTACCTGGTCTTCTCCAAAACCAACAATTTACACTTTTCCACCATGATGACCATGGAAAACCCAACGAAACCCAAAGAAGACCGCAAAACACGTCAGAAACACCGCAAAGAAGAACAGGATCAACCCAAAAAAAACAGAATAAAGGCCCAAATTCCATAGATCCACCCCAAAACCACCCTAAACCTACCTGGTCTTCTCCAAAACCCACAATTTACCCTTTTCCACCACGATGAACACGGAAAACCCAACAAAACCCAACGGAGATCCCAAAATATGTCAAAAACACCCCAAACAAGAACGGGATCACCCCCAAAACTGGAAGAAAATCTTCAAAAAGCACGGATCCAACACCCAAAACACTCTAAACTCACCTGATCTTCTCCAAAACCCACCATCCAAACCCATTTAAACTAACGACCAACGAGAAGCCAACGAAACCCAACGGAGACCCCAAAACACGTCAAAAACACCCCAAACAAGAACAGGATCACCCAAAAAAACAGAATAAAGGCCCGAATTCCATAGATCCACCCCAAAACCACCCTAAAGCACCCTGACCTTCTCCAAAACCCACAATTGACCCTTTTCCAACATGTTGACCACGCAAAACCCAACAAAACCCAACGGAGATCCCAAAACACGTCAAAAACACCCCAGAAAGGAACAGGATCACCCCCAAAAACGAAAGAAAACCCACAAAACTATAGATCCACCCCAAAACCACCCTAAACCTACCTGATGTTCTCCAAAACCCACAATTTACCCTTTTCCACCATGATGACCACGGAAAACCCAACGAAACCCAACGGAGACCCCAAAACACGTCTAAAACACCCCAAAAAAGAACGGGATCAGAAGAAAAAACACCAAAAACTATGCATTGCCCCCCAAAACCACACTAAACTCACATGATCTTCTCCAAAACCCACAATCCGCACCCATTTATATTAACGTCAAACGAGAACCCAATGAAACCCAACAAAGACCGAAAAACACGTCTAAAACACCCCAAAAAAGAAAGGGATCACCCCAAAAAAAGAGAAGAAAACCCCAAATACCAAGAATCCACCCCCAAAGTCCCCCCAAACCTACCTGATGTTCTCCAAAACCCGCAACTTACCCTTTTCCACCATGATGACCACGGAAAACCAAACGAAACCCAACGGAGACCCCAAAACACGTCAAAACCACCGCAAACACGAATTGGATCACCCAAAAGCTGGAAGAAAACCCCTCAAAACCATAGATCCACCTCAAAACCACCCTAAACCTACCTGATGTTCTCCAAAACCCACAATTTACCCTTTTCCACCATGATGACCACGGAAAACCCAACAAAACCCAACGGAGACCCCAAAACACGTCTAAAACACCCCAAAAAAGAACGGGATCAGAAGAAAAAACACCAAAAACTATGAATTTCCCCCCCAAACCGCCGTAAACTAACCTGATCTTCTCCAAAACCCACAATCCACTCCCATTTACTTTAACGACCAACGAGAACCTAACGAAACCCAACAGAGACCGCAAAACACGCCAAAAACACCCCAGAAAAGAACAGAATTAACCCAAAAAATAGAACAAAATGCCAAATACCACATATCCTCCCGAAAAGCACCCGAAACCTACCTGATGTTCTCCAAAACCCACAACTTACTCTTTTCCACTAGGATGACCACGGAAAACCAAACAAAACCCAACAAAGAACACAAAACACGTCAAAAACACCCAAACAAGAACGGGATCAACAACAAAACTGGAAGAAAATCCCGCAAAACCATAGATCCACCCCAAAACCACCCTAAACCTACCTGATCTTCTCCAAAACCCACAATTTACACTTTTCCACCATGATGACCATGGA
This sequence comes from Aythya marila, assembly GCF_965140915.1. Classification (NCBI taxonomy): domain Eukaryota; kingdom Metazoa; phylum Chordata; class Aves; order Anseriformes; family Anatidae; genus Aythya; species Aythya marila. The sequence goes on from NW_028137723.1 coordinate 34,171, forward strand.
AAACCCAACGAAACCCAACGGAGACCGCAAAACACGTCAGAAACACCGCAAAGAAGAACAGGATCAACCCAAAAAAAACAGAATAAAGGCCCAAATTCCATAGATCCACCCCAAAACCACCCTAAAGCACCCTGATCTTCTCCAAAACCCACAATTTACCCTTTTCCACCATGATGACCATGGAAAACCCAACGAAACCCAACAGAGCCCCCAAAACACGTAAAAAACACCCCAGAAAAGAAACAGGATCACCCCCAAAAACGAAAGAAAACCCCCAACACCATAGATCCACCCCCAAACCACCCTAAACCTACCTGATGTTCTCCAAAACCCACAATTTACCATTTCCCACCATGATGACCACGAAAAACCCAATGAAACCCAATGGAGACCCCAAAACACGTCAAAAACACCCCAAACAAAAACGGGATCACCCCCAAAACTGGAAGAAAATCCCCAAAAAGCACGGATCCAAACCCCAAACAACTCTAAACTCACCTGATCTTCTCCAAAACCCACAATTTACACTTTTCCACCATGATGACCATGGAAAACCCAACGAAACCCAACGGAGACCCCAAAACACGTCTAAAACACCCCAAAAAAGAACGGGATCAGAAGAAAAAACACCAAAAACTATGAATTTCCCCCCCAAACCGCCGTAAACTAACCTGATCTTCTCCAAAACCCACAATCCACTCCCATTTACCTTGACGACCAACGAGAACCTAACGAAACCCAACAGAGACCGCAAAACACGCCAAAAACACCCAAAAAAGAACAGAATTAACCCAAAAAATAGAACAAAATGCCAAATACCACATATCCTCCCGAAAAGCACCCGAAACCTACCTGATGTTCTCCAAAACCCACAACTTACTCTTTTCCACTAGGATGACCACGGAAAACCAAACAAAACCCAACAAAGACCACAAAAACACGCCAAAAACACCCAAACAAGAACGGGATCAACAACAAAACTGGAAGAAAATCCCCCAAAACCATAGATCCACCCCAAAACCACCCTAAACCTACCTGATCTTCTCCAAAACCCACAATTTACACTTTTCCACCATGATGACCATGGAAAACGCAACGAAACCCAACGGAGACCACAAAAAAAAAGTCAAAAACACCCCAAAAAAGAACGGGATCACAACCAAAAACGAACGAAAATCCCCAAAAAGAACGGATCCAACCCCCAAACCACCCTAAACTTACCTGATCTTCTGCAAAACCCACCATCCACTCCCATTTAACTTAACGACCATCGAGAACCCAGCGAAACCCAACGGAGACCCCAAAACACGTCAAAAACACCCCAAACAAGAAAAGGATCACCCAAAAAAACAGAATAAAGGCCCGAATTCCATAGATCCACCCCAAAACACGACAAACAAAAACGGGATCACCCCCAAAACTGGAAGAAAACCCCTCAAAACCATAGATCCACCTCAAAACCACCCTAAACCTACCTGATGTTCTCCAAAACCCACAATTCACACTTTTCCAACATGTTGACCACGGAAAACCCAACAAAACCCAATGGAGATCCCAAAATATGTCAAAAACACCCAAACAAGAACGGGATCACCGCCAAAACTGGAAGAAAATCCCCAAAAAGTACGGATCCAACCCCCAAACCACTCTAAACTCACCTGATCTTCTGCAAAACCCACCATCCACTCCCATTTAACTTAACGACCAACGAGAACACAACGAAACCAAACGGAGACCCCAAAACACGTCAAAAACACCCCAAACAAGAACAGGATCACCCAAAAAAACAGAATAAAGGCCCGAATTCCATAGATCCACCCCAAAACCACCCTAAAGCACCCTGACCTTCTCCAAAACCCACAATTGACCCTTTTCCAACATGTTGACCACGCAAAACCCAACAAAACCCAACGGAGATCCCAAAACACGTCAAAAACACCCCAGAAAGGAACAGGATCACCCCCAAAAACGAAAGAAAACCCACAAAACTATAGATCCACCCCAAAACCACCCTAAACCTACCTGATGTTCTCCAAAACCCACAATTTACCCTTTTCCACCATGATGACCACGGAAAACCCAACGAAACCCAACGGAGACCCCAAAACACGTCTAAAACACCCCAAAAAAGAACGGGATCAGAAGAAAAAACACCAAAAACTATGCATTGCCCCCCAAAACCACACTAAACTCACATGATCTTCTCCAAAACCCACAATCCGCTCCCATTTACCTTAACGTCAAACGAGAACCCAATGAAACCCAACAAAGACCGAAAAACACGTCTAAAACACCCCAAAAAAGAAAGGGATCACCCCAAAAAAGAGAAGAAAACCCCAAATACCAAGAATCCACCCCCAAAGTCCCCCCAAACCTACCTGATGTTCTCCAAAACCCGCAACTTACCCTTTTCCACCATGATGACCACGGAAAACCCAACGAAACCCAACGGAGACCCCAAAACACGTCTAAAACACCCCAAAAAAGAACGGGATCAGAAGAAAAAACACCAAAAACTATGAATTTCCCCCCCAAACCGCCGTAAACTAACCTGATCTTCTCCAAAACCCACAATCCACTCCCATTTACCTTAACGACCAACGAGAACCTAACGAAACCCAACAGAGACCGCAAAACACGCCAAAAACACCCAAAAAAGAACAGAATTAACCCAAAAAATAGAACAAAATGCCAAATACCACATATCCTCCCGAAAAGCACCCGAAACCTACCTGATGTTCTCCAAAACCCACAACTTACTCTTTTCCACTAGGATGACCACGGAAAACCAAACAAAACCCAACAAAGACCACAAAACACGCCAAAAACACCCAAACAAGAACGGGATCAACAACAAAACTGGAAGAAAATCCCGCAAAACCATAGATCCACCCAAAACCACCCTAAACCTACCTGATCTTCTCCAAAACCCACAATTTACACTTTTCCACCATGATGACCATGGAAAACGCAACAAAACCCAACGGAGACCACAAAAAAAAAGTCAAAAACACCCCAAAAAAGAACGGGATCACAACCAAAAACGAACGAAAATCCCCAAAAAGTACGGATCCAACCCCCAAACCACCCTAAACTTACCTGATCTTCTGCAAAACCCACCATCCACTCCCATTTAACTTAACGACCATCGAGAACCCAGCGAAACCCAACGGAGACCCCAAAACACGTCAAAAACACCCCAAACAAGAAAAGGATCACCCAAAAAAACAGAATAAAGGCCCGAATTCCATAGATCCACCCCAAAACACGACAAACAAAAACGGGATCACCCCCAAAACTGGAAGAAAACCCCTCAAAACCATAGATCCACCTCAAAACCACCCTAAACCTACCTGATCTTCTCCAAAACCCACAATTCACACTTTTCCAACATGTTGACCACGGAAAACCCAACAAAACCCAATGGAGACCCCAAAAACTTCAAAAACACCCCAAACAAGAACGGGATCACCGCCAAAACTGGAAGAAAATCCCCAAAAAGTACGGATCCAACCCCCAAACCACTCTAAACTCACCTGATCTTCTGCAAAACCCACCATCCACTCCCATTTAACTTAACGACCAACGAGAACACAACGAAACCAAACGGAGACCCCAAAACACGTCAAAAACACCGCAAACAAGAACAGGATCACACCCAAAAACGAAAGAATACCCCCAAAGCCATAGATCCACCCCAAAACCACCCTAAACCTACCTGGTCTTCTCCAAAACCAACAATTTACACTTTTCCACCATGATGACCATGGAAAACCCAACGAAACCCAACGGAGACCGCAAAACACGTCAGAAACACCGCAAAGAAGAACAGTATCAACCCAAAAAAAACAGAATAAAGGCCCAAATTCCATAGATCCACCCCAAAACCACCCTAAAGCACCCTGATCTTCTCCAAAACCCACAATTTACCCTTTTCCACCATGATGACCATGGAAAACCCAACGAAACCCAACAGAGCCCCCAAAACACGTAAAAAACACCCCAGAAAAGAAACAGGATCACCCCCAAAAACGAAAGAAAACCCCCAACACCATAGATCCACCCCCAAACCACCCTAAACCTACCTGATGTTCTCCAAAACCCACAATTTACCATTTCCCACCATGATGACCACGAAAAACCCAACGAAACCCAATGGAGACCCCAAAACACGTCAAAAACACCCCAAACAAAAACGGGATCACCCCCAAAACTGGAAGAAAATCCCCAAAAAGCACGGATCCAAACCCCAAACAACTCTAAACTCACCTGATCTTCTCCAAAACCCACAATTTACACTTTTCCACCATGATGACCATGGAAAACGCAACGAAACCAAACGGAGACCCAAAAACACGTCAAAAACACCCCAAACAAGAACGGGATCACCGCCAAAACTGGAAGAAAATCCCCAAAAAGCACGGATCCAACCCCCAAACCACCCTAAACTCACCTGATCTTCTGCAAAACCCACCATCCACTCCCATTTAACTTAACGACCAACGAGAACCCAACGAAACCCAACGGAGACCCCAAAACACGTCAAAAACACCCCAAACAAGAACAGGATCACCCAAAAAAACAGAATAAAGGCCCGAATTCCATAGATCCACCCCAAAACCACCCTAAAGCACCCTGACCTTCTCCAAAACCCACAATTGACCCTTTTCCAACATGTTGACCACGCAAAACCCAACAAAACCCAACGGAGATCCCAAAACACGTCAAAAACACCCCAGAAAGGAACAGGATCACCCCCCAAAACGAAAGAAAACCCCCAAAACTATAGATCCACCCCAAAACCACCCTAAACCAACCTGATGTTCTCCAAAACCCACAATTTACACTTTTCCACCATGATGACCACGGAAAACCCAACGAAACCCAACGGAGACCCCAAAACACGTCTAAAACACCCCAAAAAAGAACGGGATCAGAAGAAAAAACACCAAAAACTATGCATTGCCCCCCAAAACCACACTAAACTCACATGATCTTCTCCAAAACCCACAATCCGCTCCCATTTACCTTAACGTCAAACGAGAACCCAATGAAACCCAACAAAGACCGAAAAACACGTCCTAAAACACCCCAAAAAAGAAAGGGATCACCCCAAAAAAAGAGAAGAAAACCCCAAATACCAAGAATCCACCCCCAAAGTCCCCCCAAACCTACCTGATGTTCTCCAAAACCCGCAACTTACCCTTTTCCACCATGATGACCACGGAAAACCCAACGAAACCCAACGGAGGACCCCAAAACACGTCTAAAACACCCCAAAAAAGAACGGGATCAGAAGAAAAAACACCAAAAACTATGAATTTCCCCCCCAAACCGCCGTAAACTAACCTGATCTTCTCCAAAACCCACAATCCACTCCCATTTACCTTGACGATCAACAAGAACCTAACGAAACCCAACAGAGACCGCAAAACACGCCAAAAACACCCAAAAAAGAACAGAATTAACCCAAAAAATAGAACAAAATGCCAAATACCACATATCCTCCCGAAAAGCACCCGAAACCTACCTGATGTTCTCCAAAACCCACAACTTACTCTTTTCCACTAGGATGACCACGGAAAACCAAACAAAACCCAACAAAGACCACAAAACACGCCAAAAACACCCAAACAAGAACGGGATCAACAACAAAACTGGAAGAAAATCCCGCAAAACCATAGATCCACCCCAAAACCACCCTAAACCTACCTGATCTTCTCCAAAACCCACAATTTACACTTTTCCACCATGATGACCATGGAAAACGCAACAAAACCCAATGGAGACCACAAAAAAAAGTCAAAAACACCCCAAAAAAGAACGGGATCACAACCAAAAACGAACGAAAATCCCCAAAAAGCACGGATCCAACCCCCAAACCACCCTAAACTTACCTGATCTTCTGCAAAACCCACCATCCACTCCCATTTAACTTAACGACCATCGAGAACCCAGCGAAACCCAACGGAGACCCCAAAACACGTCAAAAACACCCCAAACAAGAAAAGGATCACCCAAAAAAACAGAATAAAGGCCCGAATTCCATAGATCCACCCCAAAACACGACAAACAAAAACGGGATCACCCCCAAAACTGGAAGAAAACCCCTCAAAACCATAGATCCACCTCAAAACCACCCTAAACCTACCTGATCTTCTCCAAAACCCACAATTCACACTTTTCCAACATGTTGACCACGAAAACCCAACAAAACCCAATGGAGACCCCAAAAACTTCAAAAACACCCCAAACAAGAACGGGATCACCGCCAAAACTGGAAGAAAATCCCCAAAAAGCACGGATCCAACCCCCAAACCACCCTAAACTCACCTGATCTTCTGCAAAACCCACCATCCACTCCCATTTATCTTAACGACCAACGAGAACCCAACGAAACCCAACGGAGACCCCAAAACACGTCAAAAACACCGCAAACAAGAACAGGATCACCCAAAAAAACAGAATAAAGGCCCGAATTCCATAGATCCACCCCAAAACCACCCTAAAGCACCCTGACCTTCTCCAAAACCCACAATTGACCCTTTTCCAACATGTTGACCACGCAAAACCCAACAAAACCCAACGGAGATCCCAAAACACGTCAAAAACACCCCAGAAAGGAACAGGATCACCCCCCAAAACGAAAGAAAACCCCCAAAACTATAGATCCACCCCAAAACCACCCTAAACCTACCTGATGTTCTCCAAAACCCACAATTTACCCTTTTCCACCATGATGACCACGGAAAACCCAACGAAACCCAACGGAGACCCCAAAACACGTCTAAAACACCCCAAAAAAGAACGGGATCAGAAGAAAAAACACCAAAAACTATGCATTGCCCCCCAAAACCACACTAAACTCACATGATCTTCTCCAAAACCCACAATCCGCTCCCATTTACCTTAACGTCAAACGAGAACCCAATGAAACCCAACAAAGACCGAAAAACACGTCTAAAACACCCCAAAAAAGAAAGGGATCACCCCAAAAAAAGAGAAGAAAACCCCAAATACCAAGAATCCACCCCCAAAGTCCCCCCAAACCTACCTGATGTCCTCCAAAACCCGCAACTTACCCTTTTCCACCATGATGACCACGGAAAACCCAATGAAACCCAACGGAGACCCCAAAACACGTCTAAAACACCCCAAAAAAGAACGGGATCAGAAGAAAAAACACCAAAAACTATGAATTTCCCCCCCAAACCGCCGTAAACTAACCTGATCTTCTCCAAAACCCACAATCCACTCCCATTTACCTTGACGATCAACAAGAACCTAACGAAACCCAACAGAGACCGCAAAACACGCCAAAAACACCCAAAAAAGAACAGAATTAACCCAAAAAATAGAACAAAATGCCAAATACCACATATCCTCCCGAAAAGCACCCGAAACCTACCTGATGTTCTCCAAAACCCACAACTTACTCTTTTCCACTAGGATGACCACGGAAAACCAAACAAAACCCAACAAAGACCACAAAACACGCCAAAAACACCCAAACAAGAACGGGATCAACAACAAAACTGGAAGAAAATCCCGCAAAACCATAGATCCACCCCAAAACCACCCTAAACCTACCTGATCTTCTCCAAAACCCACAATTTACACTTTTCCACCATGATGACCATGGAAAACGCAACGAAACCCAACGGAGACCACAAAAAAAAAGTCAAAAACACCCCAAAAAAGAACGGGATCACAACCAAAAACGAACGAAAATCCCCAAAAAGCACGGATCCAACCCCCAAACCACCCTAAACTTACCTGATCTTCTGCAAAACCCACCATCCACTCCCATTTAACTTAACGACCATCAAGAACCCAGCGAAACCCAACGGAGACCCCAAAACACGTCAAAAACACCCCAAACAAGAAAAGGATCACCCAAAAAAACAGAATAAAGGCCCGAATTCCATAGATCCACCCCAAAACACGACAAACAAAAACGGGATCACCCCCCAAACTGGAAGAAAACCCCTCAAAACCATAGATCCACCTCAAAACCACCCTAAACCTACCTGATCTTCTCCAAAACCCACAATTCACACTTTTCCAACATGTTGACCACGGAAAACCCAACAAAACCCAATGGAGACCCCAAAAACTTCAAAAACACCCCAAACAAGAACGGGATCACCGCCAAAACTGGAAGAAAATCCCCAAAAAGTACGGATCCAACCCCCAAACCACTCTAAACTCACCTGATCTTCTGCAAAACCCACCATCCACTCCCATTTAACTTAACGACCAACGAGAACACAACGAAACCAAACGGAGACCCCAAAACACGTCAAAAACACCGCAAACAAGAACAGGATCACACCCAAAAACGAAAGAATACCCCCAAAGCCATAGATCCACCCCAAAACCACCCTAAACCTACCTGGTCTTCTCCAAAACCAACAATTTACACTTTTCCACCATGATGACCATGGAAAACCCAACGAAACCCAACGGAGACCGCAAAACACGTCAGAAACACCGCAAAGAAGAACAGGATCAACCCAAAAAAAACAGAATAAAGGCCCAAATTCCATAGATCCACCCCAAAACCACCCTAAAGCACCCTGATCTTCTCCAAAACCCACAATTTACCCTTTTCCACCATGATGACCATGGAAAACCCAACGAAACCCAACAGAGCCCCCAAAACAAGTAAAAAACACCCCAGAAAAGAAACAGGATCACCCCCAAAAACGAAAGAAAACCCCCAACACCATAGATCCACCCCCAAACCACCCTAAACCTACCTGATGTTCTCCAAAACCCACAATTTACCATTTCCCACCATGATGACCACGAAAAACCCAACGAAACCCAATGGAGACCCCAAAACACGTCAAAAACACCCCAAACAAAAACGGGATCACCCCCAAAACTGGAAGAAAATCCCCAAAAAGCACGGATCCAAACCCCAAACAACTCTAAACTCACCTGATCTTCTCCAAAACCCACAATTTACACTTTTCCACCATGATGACCATGGAAAACGCAACGAAACCAAACGGAGACCCAAAAACACGTCAAAAACAACCCCAAACAAAAACGGGATCACCCCCAAAACTGGAAGAAAATCCCCAAAAAGCACGGATCCAACCCCCAAACCACCCTAAACTCACCTGATCTTCTGCAAAACCCACCATCCACTCCCATTTATCTTAACGACCAACGAGAACCCAACGAAACCCAACGGAGACCCCAAAACACGTCAAAAACACCGCAAACAAGAACAGGATCACCCAAAAAAACAGAATAAAGGCCCGAATTCCATAGATCCACCCCAAAACCACCCTAAAGCACCCTGACCTTCTCCAAAACCCACAATTGACCCTTTTCCAACCATGTTGACCACGCAAAACCCAACAAAACCCAACGGAGATCCCAAAACACGTCAAAAACACCCCAGAAAGGAACAGGATCACCCCCAAAAACGAAAGAAAACCCACAAAACTATAGATCCACCCCAAAACCACCCTAAACCTACCTGATCTTCTCCAAAACCCACAATTTACACTTTTCCACCATGATGACCATGGAAAACGCAACAAAACCCAACGGAGACCACAAAAAAAAAGTCAAAAACACCCCAAAAAAGAACGGGATCACAACCAAAAACGAACGAAAATCCCCAAAAAGCACGGATCCAACCCCCAAACCACCCTAAACTTACCTGATCTTCTGCAAAACCCACCATCCACTCCCATTTAACTTAACGACCATCGAGAACCCAGCGAAACCCAACGGAGACCCCAAAACACGTCAAAAACACCCCAAACAAGAAAAGGATCACCCAAAAAAACAGAATAAAGGCCCGAATTCCATAGATCCACCCCAAAACACGACAAACAAAAACGGGATCACCCCCAAAACTGGAAGAAAACCCCTCAAAACCATAGATCCACCTCAAAACCACCCTAAACCTACCTGATCTTCTCCAAAACCCACAATTCACACTTTTCCAACATGTTGACCACGGAAAACCCAACAAAACCCAATGGAGACCCCAAAAACTTCAAAAACACCCCAAACAAGAACGGGATCACCGCCAAAACTGGAAGAAAATCCCCAAAAAGTACGGATCCAACCCCCAAACCACTCTAAACTCACCTGATCTTCTGCAAAACCCACCATCCACTCCCATTTAACTTAACGACCAACGAGAACACAACGAAACCAAACGGAGACCCCAAAACACGTCAAAAACACCGCAAACAAGAACAGGATCACACCCAAAAACGAAAGAATACCCCCAAAGCCATAGATCCACCCCAAAACCACCCTAAACCTACCTGGTCTTCTCCAAAACCAACAATTTACACTTTTCCACCATGATGACCATGGAAAACCCAACGAAACCCAACGGAGACCGCAAAACACGTCAGAAACACCGCAAAGAAGAACAGGATCAACCCAAAAAAAACAGAATAAAGGCCCAAATTCCATAGATCCACCCCAAAACCACCCTAAACCTACCTGGTCTTCTCCAAAACCACAATTTACCCTTTTCCACCACGATGAACACGGAAAACCCAACAAAACCCAACGGAGATCCCAAAATATGTCAAAAACACCCCAAACAAGAACGGGATCACCCCCAAAACTGGAAGAAAATCTTCAAAAAGCACGGATCCAACACCCAAAACACTCTAAACTCACCTGATCTTCTCCAAAACCCACCATCCAAACCCATTTAAATTAACGACCAACGAAAAGCCAACGAAACCCAACGGAGACCCCAAAACATGTCAAAAACACCCCAAACAAGAACAGGATCACCCAAAAAAACAGAATAAAGGCCCGAATTCCATAGATCCACCCCAAAACCACCCTAAAGCACCCTGACCTTCTCCAAAACCCACAATTGACCCTTTTCCAACATGTTGACCACGCAAAACCCAACAAAACCCAACGGAGATCCCAAAACACGTCAAAAACACCCCAGAAAGGAACAGGATCACCCCCAAAAACGAAAGAAAACCCACAAAACTATAGATCCACCCCAAAACCACCCTAAACCTACCTGATGTTCTCCAAAACCCACAATTTACACTTTTCCACCATGATGACCACGGAAAACCCAACGAAACCCAACGGAGACCCCAAAACACGTCTAAAACACCCCAAAAAAGAACGGGATCAGAAGAAAAAACACCAAAAACTATGCATTGCCCCCCAAAACCACACTAAACTCACATGATCTTCTCCAAAACCCACAATCCGCTCCCATTTACCTTAACGTCAAACGAGAACCCAATGAAACCCAACAAAGACCGAAAAACACGTCCTAAAACACCCCAAAAAAGAAAGGGATCACCCCAAAAAAAGAGAAGAAAACCCCAAATACCAAGAATCCACCCCCAAAGTCCCCCCAAACCTACCTGATGTTCTCCAAAACCCGCAACTTACCCTTTTCCACCATGATGACCACGGAAAACCCAACGAAACCCAACGGAGACCCCAAAACACGTCTAAAACACCCCAAAAAAGAACGGGATCAGAAGAAAAAACACCAAAAACTATGAATTTCCCCCCCAAACCGCCGTAAACTAACCTGATCTTCTCCAAAACCCACAATCCACTCCCATTTACCTTGACGACCAACGAGAACCTAACGAAACCCAACAGAGACCGCAAAACACGCCAAAAACACCCAAAAAAGAACAGAATTAACCCAAAAAATAGAACAAAATGCCAAATACCACATATCCTCCCGAAAAGCACCCGAACCTACCTGATGTTCTCCAAAACCCACAACTTACTCTTTTCCACTAGGATGACCACGGAAAACCAAACAAAACCCAACAAAGACCACAAAACACGCCAAAAACACCCAAACAAGAACGGGATCAACAACAAAACTGGAAGAAAATCCCGCAAAACCATAGATCCACCCCAAAACCACCCTAAACCTACCTGATCTTCTCCAAAACCCACAATTTACACTTTTCCACCATGATGACCATGGAAAACGCAACAAAACCCAACGGAGACCACAAAAAAAAAGTCAAAAACACCCCAAAAAAGAACGGGATCACAACCAAAAACGAACGAAAATCCCCAAAAAGCACGGATCCAACCCCCAAACCACCCTAAACTTACCTGATCTTCTGCAAAACCCACCATCCACTCCCATTTAACTTAACGACCATCGAGAACCCAGCGAAACCCAACGGAGACCCCAAAACACGTCAAAAACACCCCAAACAAGAAAAGGATCACCCAAAAAAAACAGAATAAAGGCCCGAATTCCATAGATACACCCCAAAACACGACAAACAAAAACGGGATCACCCCCAAAACTGGAAGAAAACCCCTCAAAACCATAGATCCACCTCAAAACCACCCTAAACCTACCTGATCTTCTCCAAAACCCACAATTCACACTTTTCCAACATGTTGACCACGGAAAACCCAACAAAACCCAATGGAGACCCCAAAAACTTCAAAAACACCCCAAACAAGAACGGGATCACCACCAAAACTGGAAGAAAATCCCCAAAAAGTACGGATCCAACCCCCAAACCACTCTAAACTCACCTGATCTTCTGCAAAACCCACCATCCACTCCCATTTAACTTAACGACCAACGAGAACACAACGAAACCAAACGGAGACCCCAAAACACGTCAAAAACACCGCAAACAAGAACAGGATCACACCCAAAAACGAAAGAATACCCCCAAAGCCATAGATCCACCCCAAAACCACCCTAAACCTACCTGGTCTTCTCCAAAACCAACAATTTACACTTTTCCACCATGATGACCATGGAAAACCCAACGAAACCCAACGGAGACCGCAAAACACGTCAGAAACACCGCAAAGAAGAACAGGATCAACCCAAAAAAACAGAATAAAGGCCCAAATTCCATAGATCCACCCCAAAACCACCCTAAAGCACCCTGATCTTCTCCAAAACCCACAATTTACCCTTTTCCACCATGATGACCATGGAAAACCCAACGAAACCCAACAGAGCCCCCAAAAACACGTAAAAAACACCCCAGAAAAGAAACAGGATCACCCCCAAAAACGAAAGAAAACCCCCAACACCATAGATCCACCCCCAAACCACCCTAAACCTACCTGATGTTCTCCAAAACCCACAATTTACAATTTCCCACCATGATGACCACGAAAAACCCAACAAAACCCAATGGAGACCCCAAAACACGTCAAAAACACCCCAAACAAAAACGGGATCACCGCCAAAACTGGAAGAAAATCCCCAAAAAGCACGGATCCAAACCCCAAACAACTCTAAACTCACCTGATCTTCTCCAAAACCCACAATTTACACTTTTCCAACATGATGACCATGGAAAACGCAACGAAACCAAACGGAGACCCAAAAACACGTCAAAAACACCGCAAACAAAAACGGGATCACCCCCAAAACTGGAAGAAAATCCCCAAAAAGCACGGATCCAACCCCCAAACCACCCTAAACTCACCTGATCTTCTGCAAAACCCACCATCCACTCCCATTTATCTTAACGACCAACGAGAAGCCAACGAAACCCAACGGAGACCCTAAAACACGTCAAAAACACCCCAAACAAGAAAAGGATCACCCAAAAAAACAGAATAAAGGCCCGAATTCCATAGATCCACCCCAAAACACGACAAACAAAAACGGGATCACCCCCAAAACTGGAAGAAAACCCCTCAAAACCATAGATCCACCTCAAAACCACCCTAAACCTACCTGATCTTCTCCAAAACCCACAATTCACACTTTTCCAACATGTTGACCACGGAAAACCCAACAAAACCCAATGGAGACCCCAAAAACTTCAAAAACACCCCAAACAAGAACGGGATCACCGCCAAAACTGGAAGAAAATCCCCAAAAAGTACGGATCCAACCCCCAAACCACTCTAAACTCACCTGATCTTCTGCAAAACCCACCATCCACTCCCATTTAACTTAACGACCAACGAGAACACAACGAAACCAAACGGAGACCCCAAAACACGTCAAAAACACCCCAAACAAGAACAGGATCACCCAAAAAAACAGAATAAAGGCCCGAATTCCATAGATCCACCCCAAAACCACCCTAAAGCACCCTGACCTTCTCCAAAACCCACAATTGACCCTTTTCCAACATGTCGACCACGCAAAACCCAACAAAACCCAACGGAGATCCCAAAACACGTCAAAAACACCCCAGAAAGGAACAGGATCACCCCCAAAAACGAAAGAAAACCCACAAAACTATAGATCCACCCCAAAACCACCCTAAACCTACCTGATGTTCTCCAAAACCCACAATTTACACTTTTCCACCATGATGACCACGGAAAACCCAACGAAACCCAACGGAGACCCCAAAACACGTCTAAAACACCCCAAAAAAGAACGGGATCAGAAGAAAAAACACCACAAACTATGCATTGCCCCCCAAAACCACACTAAACTCACATGATCTTCTCCAAAACCCACAATCCGCTCCCATTTACCTTAACGTCAAACGAGAACCCAATGAAACCCAACAAAGACCGAAAAACACGTCTAAAACACCCCAAAAAAGAAAGGGATCACCCCAAAAAAAGAGAAGAAAACCCCAAATACCAAGAATCCACCCCCAAAGTCCCCCCAAACCTACCTGATGTTCTCCAAAACCCGCAACTTACCCTTTTCCACCATGATGACCACGGAAAACCCAACGAAACCCAACGGAGACCCCAAAACACGTCTAAAACACCCCAAAAAAGAACGGGATCAGAAGAAAAAACACCAAAAACTATGAATTTCCCCCCCAAACCGCCGTAAACTAACCTGATCTTCTCCAAAACCCACAATCCACTCCCATTTACCTTGACGACCAACGAGAACCTAACGAACCCAACAGAGACCGCAAAACACGCCAAAAACACCCAAAAAAGAACAGAATTAACCCAAAAAATAGAACAAAATGCCAAATACCACATATCCTCCCGAAAAGCACCCGAAACCTACCTGATGTTCTCCAAAACCCACAACTTACTCTTTTCCACTAGGATGACCACGGAAAACCAAACAAAACCCAACAAAGACCACAAAACACGCCAAAAACACCCAAACAAGAACGGGATCAACAACAAAACTGGAAGAAAATCCCGCAAAACCATAGATCCACCCCAAAACCACCCTAAACCTACCTGATCTTCTCCAAAACCCACAATTTACACTTTTCCACCATGATGACCATGGAAAACGCAACAAAACCCAACGGAGACCACAAAAAAAAAGTCAAAAACACCCCAAAAAAGAACGGGATCACAACCAAAAACGAACGAAAATCCCCAAAAAGCACGGATCCAACCCCCAAACCACCCTAAACTTACCTGATCTTCTGCAAAACCCACCATCCACTCCCATTTAACTTAACGACCATCGAGAACCCAGCGAAACCCAACGGAGACCCCAAAACACGTCAAAAACACCCCAAACAAGAAAAGGATCACCCAAAAAAACAGAATAAAGGCCCGAATTCCATAGATACACCCCAAAACACGACAAACAAAAACGGGATCACCCCCAAAACTGGAAGAAAACCCCTCAAAACCATAGATCCACCTCAAAACCACCCTAAACCTACCTGATGTTCTCCAAAACCCACAATTCACACTTTTCCAACATGTTGACCACGGAAAACCCAACAAAACCCAATGGAGACCCCAAAAACTTCAAAAACACCCCAAACAAGAACGGGATCACCACCAAAACTGGAAGAAAATCCCCAAAAAGTACGGATCCAACCCCCAAACCACTCTAAACTCACCTGATCTTCTGCAAAACCCACCATCCACTCCCATTTAACTTAACGACCAACGAGAACACAACGAAACCAAACGGAGACCCCAAAACACGTCAAAAACACCGCAAACAAGAACAGGATCACACCCAAAAACGAAAGAATACCCCCAAAGCCATAGATCCACCCCAAAACCACCCTAAACCTACCTGGTCTTCTCCAAAACCAACAATTTACACTTTTCCACCATGATGACCATGGAAAACCCAACGAAACCCAACGGAGACCGCAAAACACGTCAGAAACACCGCAAAGAAGAACAGGATCAACCCAAAAAAAACAGAATAAAGGCCCAAATTCCATAGATCCACCCCAAAACCACCCTAAAGCACCCTGATCTTCTCCAAAACCCACAATTTACCCTTTTCCACCATGATGACCATGGAAAACCCAACGAAACCCAACAGAGCCCCCAAAACACGTAAAAAACACCCCAGAAAAGAAACAGGATCACCCCCAAAAACGAAAGAAAACCCCCAACACCATAGATCCACCCCCAAACCACCCTAAAACTACCTGATGTTCTCCAAAACCCACAATTCACCATTTCCACCATATACACGAAAAACCCAACAAAACCTAATGGAGACCCCAAAACACGTCAAAAACACCCCAAACAAGAACGGCATCACCCCCAAAACTGGAAGAAAATCCCCCAAAACCATAGATCCACCCCAAAACCACCCTAAACCTACCTGATGTTCTCCAAAACCCACAATTTACCCTTTTCCACCATGATAACCAACGAGAACC
>NW_028137722.1:0-2500 GCF_965140915.1 Aythya marila
TAACCCTAAACCTAACCCTAACCCTAACCCTAACCCTAACCCTAACCCTTACCCTAACCCTAATCCTAACCCTAACCCTAACAGTAAGAGAACACTAACCCTAACCCTAACCGTAACCCTAACCCTAACCCTAAACCTAACCCTAACCCTAACCCTAACCCTAACCGTAACCCTAACCCTAACCCTAACCCTAACCCTAACCCTACACCTAACCGTATCTTTAACCCTAACACGAACCCTAATCCTAACCCTAACCCTAACCCTAACCCTAACCCTTACCCTAACCCTAACCCTAACCCTTATCCTAAACCTAACATTAACCCTAACCCTAACCCTAACCCTAACCCTAACCCTAACCCTAACCCTAACCCTAACATTAACCCTAACCCTAACCCTAACCCTAACCCTAACCCTAACCCTAACCCTAACCCTAACCCGAACCCTAACCCTAACCCTAACCCTAACCCTAAACCTAACCCTAACTTTAAGAGAACCGTAACACTAACCCTAATCATAAGAGAACACTAACCCTAACCCTTACCCTAACCCTAACCCTAACCCTAACCCTAACCCTAATCCTAACCCTAACCCTAACCCTAACCCTAACCCTAAATCTTACCCTAAATATAACCCTAACACTAACTCTAAGAGAACACTAACCCTAACCCTAACCCTAAACCTAAACCTAACAATAAGCCTAAACCTATCCCTAACCCTAACCCTAACCCTAACCCTAATCTTAACCCTAACCCTAACCCTAACCGTAACCCTAAGAGAACACTACCCATAACCCTAACACTAACCCTAATCCTAAACCTAACCCTAACACTAACCCTAACCCTAACCCTAACCCTAACCCTAAACCTAACCCTAACCCTAACACTAAGAGAACACTAAACCTAACCCTAACCCTAACACTAACCCTAACCCTAACCCTAAACCTAACCCTAACCCGAACCCTAACCCTAACCTTAAGAGATCCCTAACTATAACCCTAACCCTAAACCTAAACCTAACCCCAACCCTACCCTTACCCTAATCCTAACCCTAACCCTAACCCTAACCATAACCCTAATCCTAACCCTAACCCTAACCCTAACCCTAACCCTAACCCTAACCCTAATCGAAACCCTAACCCTACCCAAACCCTAACCCTAAACCTAACCCTAACCCTAACCTTAACCCTAAGATAACACTAACCCTAACCCTAACCCTAATCCTAACCCGAACCCTAACCCTTACCCTAACCCTAACCCTAACCGTAATCCGAAACATAACCCTAACCCTAACCCTAACCCTAACCCTAAACCTAACCCTAACCCTAACCCTAACCCTAAGAGAACACTAACCCTAACCCTAACCCTAACCCTAACCCTAAGAGAACACTAAACCTAACACTAACCCTAACCCTAACACTAACCCTAACCCTAACCCTAACCCTAACCCTAAGAGAACACTAACACTAACCCTAACCCTAAACCTTAACCTAAACCTAACCCTAACCCTAAACCTAACCCTAACCCTAACCCTAAGAGAACACTAAACCTAACCCTAACCCTAACCCTAACGCTAATCCTAACCCTACCCCTAGCCCTAACCCTAACCCTAACCCTAACCCTAAACCTAACTCTAAACCTAACCCTAACCATAACCCTAAGAGAACACTAAACCTAACCCTAACCCTAAGAGAACACTAACCCTAACCCTAACCCTAACCCTAAACCTAACAATAAGCCTAAACCTATCCCTAACCCTAACCCTAACCCTAACCCTAACCCTAACCCTAATCTTAACCCTAACCCTAACCCTAACCGTAACCCTAAGAGAACACTACCCTTAACCCTAACACTAACCCTAATCCTAAACCTAACCCTAACACTAACCCTAACCCTAACCCTAACCCTAACCCTAAACCTAACCCTAACCCTAACACTAAGAGAACACTAAACCTAACCCTAACCCTAACACTAACCCTAACCCTAACCCTAAACCTAACCCTAACCCGAACCCTAACCCTAACCTTAAGAGATCCCTAACTATAACCCTAACCCTAAACCTAAACCTAACCCCAACCCTACCCTTACCCTAATCCTAACCCTAACCCTAACCCTAACCATAACCCTAATCCTAACCCTAACCCTAACCCTAACCCTAACCCTAACCCTAACCCTAATCGAAACCCTAACCCTAACCCAAACCCTAACCCTAAACCTAACCCTAACCCTAACCTTAACCCTAAGATAACACTAACCCTAACCCTAACCCAAATCCTAAACCGAACCCTAACCCTTACCCTAACCCTAACCCTAACCCTAATCCTAAACATAACCCTAACCCTAACCCTAACCCTAACCCTAACCCTAACCCTAACCCTAACCCTAAACCTAACCCTAACCCTAACCCTAACCCTAACCCTAACCCTAACCCTAAGAGAACACTAACCCTAACCCTAACCCTAACCCTAAACCTTAACCTAAACCTAACCCTAACCCTAAACCTA
>NW_028137722.1:12500-15000 GCF_965140915.1 Aythya marila
CAAGCCTAACCCTAACCCTAACCCTAAGGGAACACTAAACCTAACACTAACCCTAACCATAACCCAAACCCTAACCCTAACACTAACCCTAACCCTAACCCTAACCCTAACCCTAACCCTAACACTAACCCTAACCCTAACTCTAATCCTAACCCTAAACTTAAACCTAACCCTAACCCTAACCCTAAACCTAACCCTAACCCGATCCCTAACCCTAACCTTAAGAGATCCCTAACTATAACCCTAATCCTAACCCTAAACCTAACCGTAACCCCAACCCTAACCCTAAACCTAACCCTAACCCTAACACTAACCCTAACCCTAACCCTAACCCTAACCCTAACCCTAACCCTAACCCTTACCCTAACCCTAACTCTAACCCTAATCCTAAAAATAACCCTAACCCTAACCCTAAGAGAACACTAACACTAACCCTAACCCTAAACCTTAACCTAAACCTAACCCTAACCCTAAACATAACGCTAATCCTAACCCTACCCCTAACCCTAATCCTAACCCTAACCCTAACCCTAAACCTAACCCTAACCCTAACGGTAATCCTAACACTACCCCTAAACCTAACCCTAACCCTAACCCTAACCCTAACCCTAACCCTAACCCTAACCCTAACCCTAACCCTAACCCTAAACCTAACCCTAACCCTAACCCTAACCCTAACCCTAACCCTAACCCTAACCCTAACCCTAACCCTAACCCTAACCCTAACCCTAAGAGAACACTAACCCTAACCCTAACCCTAACGCTAACCCTATCCCTAACCCTAACCCTAAAAGAACACTAACCCTAACCCTAAACCTAACCCTAACCCTAACCTTAAGAGAACACTAAACCTAACCCTAACACTAACCCTAACCCTAACCCTAAACCTAACCCTAAGAGAACACTAACCCTAACCCTAACCCTAACGCTAACCCTAACCCTAACCCTAACCCTAACCCTAAGAGAACACTAACCCTAAACCTAACCCTAACCCTAACCTTAAGAGAACACTAACCCTAACACTAACACTAACCCTAACCCTAACCCTAAACCTAACCCTAAACCTAATCCTAACCCTACCCCTAAACCTAACACTAACCCTAACACTAACCCTAACCCTAACCCTTACCCTAACCCTACCCTAACCCTAACCCTAAGAGAACACTAACCCTAACCCTAACCCTAACGCTAACACTATCCCTAACCCTAACCCTAAAAGAACACTAACCCAAACCCTAAGCCTAACCCTAAACCTTAACCTAAACCTAACCCTAACCCTAAACCTAACCCTAACCCTAACACTAAGAGAACACTAAACCTAAACCTAACCCTAACCCTAACGCTAATCCTAACCCTACACCTAACCCTACACCTAACCCTAACACTAACCCTAACCCTAACCCTAACCCTAACCCTAACCCTAACCCTAACCCTAACCCTAACCCTAAGAGAACACTAACCCTAACCCTAAGCTAACCCTAAACCTAACCCTAACCCTAAGAGAACACTAAAACTGACCCTAACCCTAACCCTAACCTAACCCTAACCCTAACCCTAAACCTAATACTAAACCTAACCCTAACCCTAACCCTAACCCTAACACTAACCCTAACCCTAACCCTAATCCTAACCCTAAACTTAAACCTAACCCTAACCCTAACCCTAAACCTAACCCTAACCCGAACCCTAACCCTAACCTTAAGAGATCCCTAACTATAACCCTAAACCTAAACCTAAACCTAACCCTAACCCTAACCCTAACCCTAATCCTAACCCTAACCCTAACCCTAACCATAACCCTAATCCTAACCCTAACCCTAACCCTAAACCTTACCCTAACCCTAACCCTAATCGAAACCCTAACCCTAACCCTAATCCTAACCCTAACCCTAACCTTAACCTTAAGATAACACTAACCCTAACCCTAACCCGAATCCTAACACTAACCCTAACCCTTACCCTAACCCTAACCCTAAACCTAATCCTAAACATAACCCTAACCCTAACCCTAACCCTAACCTCTATCCCTAACCCTAACCCTAACCCTAAGACAACAATAACCCTAACCCTAACCCTAACCCTAACCCTAAACCTTAACCTAAACCTAACCCTAACCCTAAACCTAACCCTAACCCTAACCCTAAGAGAACACTAAACCTAACCCTAACCCTAACCCTAACACTAACCCT
Organism: Aythya marila; assembly: GCF_965140915.1. Taxonomy (NCBI): domain Eukaryota; kingdom Metazoa; phylum Chordata; class Aves; order Anseriformes; family Anatidae; genus Aythya; species Aythya marila. Next base: position 14,690 of record NW_028137722.1, read on the forward strand.
AACCCTTACCCTAAGAGAACACTAACCCTAAACATAACCGAAACCCTAATCCTAACCCTAACCCTAACACTGACCCTAACCCTAACCCTAACCTAACCCTAACCCTAACCCTAACGCTAACCATAAGAGAACCCTAACCCTAACCCTAAACCTAACCCTAAACCTAATCCTAACCCTACCCCTAAACCTAACACTAACCCTAACCCTAACCCTAAACCTAACCCTAACCCTAACCCTAACCCTAACCCTAACCCTACCCTAACCCTAACCCTAAGAGAACACTAAACCTAACCCTAACCCTAACGCTAACC
>NW_028137722.1:60000-64076 GCF_965140915.1 Aythya marila
TTAACCTAACCCTAACCCTAAGAGAACACTATCCCTAACCCTAACCCTAACCCTAACCCTAACCCTAACCCTAACCCTAACCCTAACCCTAACCCTAACCCTAACCCTAACCCAAACCCTAACACTAACCCTAACCCTAACCCTAACCCTAACCCTAACCCTAAGAGAACATTAACCCTAACCCTAACCCTAACCCTAACCCTAACCCTAACCCTAACCCTAAGAGAACACTAACCCTATCCCTAACCTTACCCTAATCCTATCCCTAACCCAACTTAAACCTAACCCTAACCCTAACACTAACCGTCAGAGAACACTAACCCTAACCCTAACCCTAACCCTAACCCTAACCCTAACCCTAACCCTAACCCTAACCCTAACCCTAACCCTAGCCCTAAACCTAACCGTAACCCTAACCCTAACCCTTACCCTAAACATAACCAAAACCCTAACCCTAATAGAACCCTAACCCTAACCCTAACCCAAACCCTAACCCTAACCCTAACCCTAACACTAACCCTTACCCTAACCCTAACCCTAAGAGAACAGTAACCCTAACCCTAAGAGAACCCTAACCCTAACCCTAACCCTAACCCTAACTCTAACATTAACCCTAACCCTAACCCTAACCCTAACCCTAAGAGTACCCTAACACTAACCCTAAGAGAACCCTAACCCTAACCCTAAGAGAACCCTAACCTTAACCCTAACCCTAAACCTAACCCTAGCCCTAACCCTACTCCTAACCCTAACCGTAACCCTAACCCTAACCCTAACCCAAAGAGAACACTAACCCTAACCCTAACACTAACCCTAAGAGAACACTAACCCTAACCCTAACCCTAACCCTAAACCTAACCCTAACCCTAACCCGAAACCTAACCCAAGCCCTAACCCTAACCCTAACCCTAACCCTAACCCTAAGAGAACACTAACCCTAACCCTAACCCTAACCCTAACATTAACCCTAACCCTAAACCAAACCCTAACCCTAACCCTAACCGTAACCCTAACCCTCACCCTAACCCTAACACTAACCCTAACCCTAACCCTAACCCTAACCCTAAGAGAACACTAATCCAAACCCTAACCCTAACCCTAACACTAACCCTAACACTAAACCTAACCCTAACCCTAACCCTAACCCTAACCCTAACCCTAAGAGAACACTAACCCTAACCCTAACCCTAACCGTAACTGTAACCCTAACCCTAAACCTAACCCTAACCCTAACCCTAACCCTAAGAGAACCCTAACCCTACACCTAAGAGAACACTAACCCTAAACCTAACACTAATCCTAACCCTAACACTAAGAGAACCCTAACCCTAACCCTAACCCTAACCCTAACCCTAACCCTAACCCTAACCCTAAGAGAACCTGAAGTCTAACCCTAACCCTAACCCTAACTCTAACCCTAAACCCAACACTAGCCCTAACCATAATCCTAACCCTAACCCTAAACCTAACCCTAACCCTAACCCTAACTCTAAGAGAACACGAACCCTAGTCCTAACCCTAATCCTAACCCTAACCCTAACCCTAACCCTAACCCTAAGAGAACACTAACCCGAACCCTAACCCTAAGACAACCCAAAACCTAACCCTAACCCTAACCCTAACCCTAACCCTAACCCTAACCCTAACGTTAACCTTATCATTAACACAAACCCTAACCATAAACCTAACCCTAACCCTAAACCTAACCCTAACCCTAACCCTAACCCTAATCCTAACCCTAACCCTAACCCTAACCCTAACCCTAACCCTAAACCTAACCCTAACCCTAACCCTAACCCTAACCCTTACCCAAAACCTAACCCTAACCCTAACCCTAACCATAACCCTAAGAGAACATTAACCGTAACCCTAACCCTAACCCTAACCCTAACCCTAAGAGAACACTAACCCTATCGCTAACCCTAACCCTAACCCTAACCCTAACCCTAACCCTAACCCTAACCCTAACCCTAACCCTAACCCTAACCCTAACCCTAACCCTAACCCTAACCCTAACCCTAAGAGAACCCTAACCCTAACCCTAAGAGAACCCTAACCCTAAGAGAACCCTAACCTTAACCCTAACCCTAACCCTAACCTTAGCCCTAACCCTAACCCTAACCCTAACCCTAACCCTAACCCTAACCCTAAGAGAACTCTAACCCTAACCCTAACCCTAACCCTAACCCTAACCCTAACCCTAACCCTAACCCTAACCCTAACCCTAACCCTAACCCTAAGAGAACCCGAAGTCTAACCCTAACCCTAACCCTAACCCTAACTCTAACCCTAACCCCAACACTAGCCCTAACCATAATCCTAACCCTAACCCTAAACCTAACCCTAACTCTAACCCTAACTCTAAGAGAACACGAACCCTAGCCCTAACCCTAATCCTAATCCTAAACCTAACCCTAACCCTAACCCTAACCCTAACCCTAACCCTAACCCTAACCCTAACCCTAACCCTAACCCTAACCCTAACCCTAACCCTAACCCTAACCCTAACCCTAAACCTAACCTTAACCTTAACCCTAACCGTAACCCTAACCCTAACCGTAACCCTAACCCTAACCCTAACCCTAATCCTAACCCTAACCCTAAACGTAACCCTAACACTAACGCTAACCCTAACCCTTACACTAAGAGAACACTAATCCTAACCCTAAGCCTAAACCTAACCCTAACCCTAACCCTAACCCTAAACCTAACGCTAATCCTAAACCTAACCCTAAGAGAACACTAACCCTAACCCTAACCCTAACACTAAGCCTAAGCCTAACCCTAAGAGAACACTAACACTAACCCTAACCCTAACCCTAAACGTAACCGTAACCGTAATCATAATGCTAACCCTAACCCTAACCCATAACCGTAACCCTAAACCTAACCCTAAACCTAACCCTAACCCGAGGAGAACACTAACCCTAACCCTAACCCTAACCCAAACCCTAAGAGAACCCTAACCCTAACCCTAAGAGAACCCTAACCCTAACCCTAACCCTGGCCCTACCCCTAATCCTAACCCTAACCCTAACCCTAACCCTAACCCTAAGAGAACACTAACCCAAACCATAACCCTAACCCTAACCCTAACACTAACCCTAACCCTAATCCTAACCCTAACCCTTAACCTAACCCTAACCCTAAGAGAACACTATCCCTAACCCTAACCCTAACCCTAACCCTAACCCTAACCCTAACCCTAACCCTAACCCTAACCCTAACCCTAACCCTAACCCTAACCCAAACCCTAACACTAACCCTAACCCTAACCCTAACCCTAACCCTAACCCTAAGAGAACATTAACCCTAACCCTAACCCTAACCCTAACCCTAACCCTAACCCTAACCCTAAGAGAACACTAACCCTATCCCTAACCTTACCCTAATCCTATCCCTAACCCAACTTAAACCTAACCCTAACCCTAACACTAACCGTCAGAGAACACTAACCCTAACCCTAACCCTAACCCTAACCCTAACCCTAACCCTAACCCTAACCCTAACCCTAACCCTAACCCTAACCCTAGCCCTAAACCTAACCGTAACCCTAACCCTAACCCTTACCCTAAACATAACCAAAACCCTAACCCTAATAGAACCCTAACCCCTAACCCTAACCCAAACCCTAACCCTAACCCTAACCCTAACACTAACCCTTACCCTAACCCTAACCCTAAGAGAACAGTAACCCTAACCCTAAGAGAACCCTAACCCTAACCCTAACCCTAACCCTAACTCTAACATTAACCCTAACCCTAACCCTAACCCTAACCCTAAGAGTACCCTAACACTAACCCTAAGAGAACCCTAACCTAACCCTAAGAGAACCCTAACCTTAACCCTAACCCTAAACCTAACCCTAGCCCTAACCCTACTCCTAACCCTAACCGTAACCCTAACCCTAACCCTAACCCAAAGAGAACACTAACCCTAACCCTAACACTAACCCTAAGAGAACACTAACCCTAACCCTAACCCTAACCCTAAACCTAACCCTAACCCTAACCCGAAACCTAACCCAAGCCCTAACCCTAACCCTAACCCTAACCCTAACCCTAAGAGAACACTAA
>NW_028137721.1:0-120000 GCF_965140915.1 Aythya marila
CCTAAAGCTACCTGATGTTCTCCAAATCCCAAAGTCCACTCCCGACCACCATAAAACCAATTAGGAACACAAAAAACCCAATGGAGACCCCAAAACACGGCATAAACAACCCAAACAAGAACACGATCATACGCAAAAACGAAAGAAAATCCCAAAAGCCATAGATCCACCGCAAAATTCCCCCTAAACCTACCTGATGTTCTCCAAAACCCACAATTTACACTTTTCCACCATGATGACCAAGAATAAGCCAAGTAAAACCCAGCGGAGACCCCAAAACACGTCAAAAACACCCCAAAAAAGAACACGATCACCACAAAAAAAAAAAAAAAAAAAAAAAAAAAACAGAAGAAAACCCCAAAACCATAGATCCACCCCAAAACCACCCTAAACCTACCTGATGTTCTCCAAAACCCACAATTTACAATTTTCCAACATGATGACCAACAAGAACCCAACTAAAACCCAACGGAGACCCAAAAACACATCAAAAACACGCCAAAAAAGAACTGGATCAGAAGAGAAAACCCCAATACCATGAATTTCCCCCAAAACCACCCTAAACTCACCTGATCGTCTCCAAACCCCACAATCCACTCCCATTGAACTTAACGACGACCGACAACACAACGAAACCCAACGGAGACCCAAAAACACGTCAAAAATACCCCAGAAAAGAACAGGATCACCCCAAAAAACAGAAGAAAAACTCAAGTACCATGAATCCACCCCAGAAGTCCCCCTAAAACTACCTGAAGTTCTCCAAAAATCGCAATTTACCATTTTCCACCACGATGACAACGGAAAACGCAACAAAACCCAACGGAGACCATAAAACACGTCACAAACACCCCCAAAAAGAATAGGATCACGCCCAAAAACGAAAGAAAATCCCCAAAACCATAGATCCACCCCAAAACCACCCTAAACCTACCTGATTGTACTGGGTCTGGCTGGAATGTTAACTTTCCCGGCAGCAGCCCATACAGTGCCGTACTCTGTACTTGTAGCTGGAACAGCAGTGTTATCACACCAGTGTTGTGTCTACTGCTGAGCAGCAGTGGCACAGCATTGGGCCTTTCTCTAACCCTCCTAGGGGGTGGGCAAAAAGTGAGGAGAGAAACATCCCTATGGCAGCTGACCTAAACCAATCAAAGGGATATTCCATACCATGTGGTGTCACACTCAGCAATAAAAGGTGGAAACAGGAAGAAGAGGGGAGGGGTGGGCTCTCGTTGAGAAGACGTCGGTCCTCCTCTCGAACACCGGCTGCGTGCGTTGAGGCCTTGCTTCAAGGACGTGGACAATCATGGCTCATTTGTGGGAAGTAGAGAGTAATTTCTTTCCTCTGCACTTCCATATAGCTTTCATTTATTTTGTTTGTTTGTTTTCCTCCCTTTTTCCCCTTTTCCCTTTTACTTCCCCTTAGTTAAATTGTTTAGTTCATGGTAGTCTTTATTTAATTATTATAATTATTTCCCTTTAAATAATTATCCTTATCTCAACCCGTGAGTTGTTCTTTGCTTTACTTCTCCCCCTCCTCATCTAAAGGAGGGGGAGTGAGAGAGCAGTTGTGGGGTTTAGCTGCCCAGCACGGTAAAACCACCACACTGATGTTCTCCAAAACCCAAAGTCCACTCCCAACCACCATAAAACCCATTAGGAACCCAACAAAGCCCAACGGAGACACCAAAACACGGCATAAACACCCCAAAAAAGAACAGGATCATCCCAAAATAACAGAAGGAAACCCCAAAAGCCATAGATCCACCCCAAAAGTCCCCCTAAACCTACCTGATGTTCTCCAAAACCCACAATTTACCCTTTTCCACCATGATGACAACGGAAAACCCAGCGAAACCCAACAGAGACCCCAAAACACGTCAAAGACACCCCAAAAAAGAACACGATCACCCCCAAAAACGAAAGAAAACACCCAGAACCATAGATCCATCCCCAAACCACCCTAAACCTACCTGATGTTCTCCATAACCCGCAATTTACCCTTTTCCACCACGATGACAACGGAAAACCCAACAAAACACCCCAAAAAAGAACGAGTCCACCCCAAAAACAGAAGAAAACCCTAAAAAAAAAAAAACAAAAAAACAGAAGAAATCCCCCAAAACCATAGATTCACACCCCCAAATTCCTTAAACTCACCTGATGTTCTCCAAAACCCACAATTTACCCTTTTCCACCATGATGACAACGGAAAACCCAGCGAAACCCAACAGAGACCCCAAAACACGTCAAAGACACCCCAAAAAAGAACACGATCACCCCCAAAAACACCCAGAACCATAGATCCATCCCCAAACCACCCTAAACCTACCTGATGTTCTCCATAACCCGCAATTTACCCTTTTCCATCACGATGACAACGGAAAACCCAACAAAACACCCCAAAAAAGAAAGAGTCCACCCCAAAAACAGAAGAAAACCCTAAAAAAAAAACAGAAGAAATCCTCCAAAACCATAGATTCACACCCCCAAATTCCTTAAACTCACCTGATGTTCACCAAAACCCACAATTTACCCTTTTCCACCATGATGACCGAGAACCCAACAAAACCCAACGGACAACCACAAACACCTCAAAAACTTCCCAAAACAGAACGGGACCAGACAAAAAAAAAAACAAAAGAAAACCCCAAAAACCATGAATCTGCCCCAAAAGTCCCCCTAAACCTACCTGAAGTTCTCCAAAACCCACAATTTACACTTTTCCACCATGATGACTAATAAGAAGCCAAGTAAAACCCAATGGAGACCCCAAAACACGTCAAAAACACCCCAAAAAAGAACACGATCACAACAAAAAAAAAAAAAAAAAAAAAAACAAACAGAAGAAAACCCCAAAACCATAGATCCACCCCAAAACCACCCTAAACCTACCTGATGTTCTCCAAAACCCACAATTTACCATTTTCCACCATGATGACAACGGAAAACCAAACGAAACCCAACGGAGACCCCAAAAAACGTTAAAAACACCCCAAAAAAGAACTGGGTAAGAAGAAAAAAAAAAACAAAACCCATGAATTTCCCCACAAAACCACCCTAAACCCACCTGATCTTCTCCAAATCCCACATTTCACTCCCATTCACCATGATGATTACAAGAACCCAACAAAACCTAACGGAGACCACAAAACACGTCAAAAACACCACAAAAAAGAACAGGATCACCCCAGAAAACTGGAAGAAAATACCCCAAAACCATAGATCCACCCCAAAGGTCCCCCTAGACCTACCTGATGTTCTCCAAATCCCAGAGTCCACTCCCGACCACCATAAAACCCATTAGGAACCCAACAACATCCAACGGAGACCCCAAAAAACGTCATAAACAACCCAAACAAGAACAGGATCACCCCCAAAAACGAAAGAAAACCCCAAAAGCCATAGATCCACCCCAAAAGTCCCCCCAAACCTACATGATGATCTCCAAAACCCACAATTTACACTTTTCCACCATGATGACAAAGGAAAACCCAACAAAACCCAACGGAGACCACAAAACACGTCAAAAACAACCCAAAAAAGAACACAATCACACGCAAAAACGAAAGAAAATCCCAAAAGCCATAGATCCACTGCAAAATTCCCCCTAAACCTACCTGATGTTCTCCAAATCCCAAAGTCCACTCCCGACCACCATAAAAACCATTAGGAACCCAACAACTCCGAACGGAAACCACAAAACACGTCAAACACACGCCAAAAAACAACAGGATCACCCCAGAAAACACAAGAAAATCCCAAAAGCCATAGATCCATCCCAAACGTCCCTCTAAACCTGCCTGATGTTCTCCAAAACCCACAATTTAAACTATTCCAACATGATGACCAATAAGAAGCCAACTAAAACCCAAGGGAGACCACAAAACACGTCAAAAACACCACAAAAATAAACAGGATCACCCCAGAAAACAAAAGAAAATCCCAAAGGGCATAGATCCACCCCAAATATCCCCCTAAAGCTACCTGATGTTCTCCAAATCCCAAAGTCCACTCCCGACCACCATAAAACCAATTAGGAACACAAAAAACCCAATGGAGACCCCAAAACACGGCATAAACAACCCAAACAAGAACACGATCATACGCAAAAACGAAAGAAAATCCCAAAAGCCATAGATCCACCGCAAAATTCCCCCTAAACCTACCTGATGTTCTCCAAAACCCACAATTTACACTTTTCCACCATGATGACCAAGAATAAGCCAAGTAAAACCCAGCGGAGACCCCAAAACACGTCAAAAACACCCCAAAAAAGAACAGGATCAACCCCCAAAAAAACAGAAAAAAAAAAAAAACAAAACCATAGATCCATCCCAAAACCATCCTAAACCTACCAGGTGTTCTCCAAAACCCAGAATTTTCCATTTTCCAACATGATTACGAACAAAACCCAACTAAAACCCAACGGAGACCCAAAAACACGTCAAAAACACGCCAAAAAAGAACTGGATCAGAAGAAAAAACCCCAATACCATGAATTTCCCCCCAAACCACCCTAAACTCACTTGATCTTCTCCAAAACCCACAATCCACTCCCATTGAACTTAACGACCAACGAGAACCCAACGAAATCCAATGGAGACCACAAAACACTTCAAAAACACCCCAAACAAGAACGCGATCAACCCCAAAACTGGAAGAAAATCCCAAAAGCCATAGATCCACCCCAAATATACCCCTAAACCTACCTGATGTTCTCTAAAACCCACAATTTAAATTATTCCAACATGAAGACCAATAAGAAGCCAACTAAAACCCAACAGAGACCACAAAACACGTCAAAAACACGCCAAACAAGAACAGGATCACCTCAGAAAACACAAGAAAATACCAAAAGCCATAGATCCACCCCAAATATCCCCCTAAACCTACCTGATGTTGTCCAAAACCCACAATTTACACTTTTCCACCATGATGACTAATAAGAAGCCAAGTAAAACCCAACGGAGACCCAAAAACACATCAAAAACACGCCAAAAAAGAACACGATCACAACAAAAAAAAAAAAAAAAAAAAAAAAAAAACAGAAGAAAACCCCAAAACCATAGATCCACCCCAAAACCACCCTAAACCTACCTGATGTTCTCCAAAACCCACAATTTACAATTTTCCAACATGATGACCAACAAGAACCCAACTATAACCCAACGGAGACCCAAAAACACATCAAAAACACGCCAAAAAAGAACTGGATCAGAAGAGAAAACCCCAATACCATGAATTTCCCCCCAAAACCACCCTAAACTCACCTGATCGTCTCCAAACCCCACAATCCACTCCCATTGAACTTAACGACGACCGACAACACAACGAAACCCAACGGAGACCCAAAAACACGTCAAAAATACCCCAGAAAAGAACAGGATCACCCCAAAAAACAGAAGAAAAACTCAAGTACCATGAATCCACCCCAGAAGTCCCCCTAAAACTACCTGAAGTTCTCCAAAAATCGCAATTTACCATTTTCCACCACGATGACAACGGAAAACGCAACAAAACCCAACGGAGACCACAAAACACGTCACAAACACCCCCAAAAAGAATAGGATCACGCCCAAAAACGAAAGAAAATCCCCAAAACCATAGATCCACCCCAAAACCACCCTAAACCTACCTGATTGTACTGGGTCTGGCTGGAATGTTAACTTTCCCGGCAGCAGCCCATACAGTGCCGTACTCTGTACTTGTAGCTGGAACAGCAGTGTTATCACACCAGTGTTGTGTCTACTGCTGAGCAGCAGTGGCACAGCATTGGGCCTTTCTCTAACCCTCCTAGGGGGTGGGCAAAAAGTGAGGAGAGAAACATCACTATGGCAGCTGACCTAAACCAATCAAAGGGATATTCCATACCATGTGGTGTCACACTCAGCAATAAAAGGTGGAAACAGGAAGAAGAGGGGAGGGGTGGGCTCTCGTTGAGAAGACGTCGGTCCTCCTCTCGAACACCGGCTGCGTGCGTTGAGGCCTTGCTTCAAGGACGTGGACAATCATGGCTCATTTGTGGGAAGTAGAGAGTAATTTCTTTCCTCTGCACTTCCATATAGCTTTCATTTATTTTGTTTGTTTGTTTTCCTCCCTTTTTCCCCTTTTCCCTTTTACTTCCCCTTAGTTAAATTGTTTAGTTCATGGTAGTCTTTATTTAATTATTATAATTACTTCCCTTTAAATAATTATCCTTATCTCAACCCGTGAGTTGTTCTTTGCTTTACTTCTCCCCCTCCTCATCTAAAGGAGGGGGAGTGAGAGAGCGGTTGTGGGGTTTAGCTGCCCAGCACGGTAAAACCACCACACTGATGTTCTCCAAAACCCAAAGTCCACTCCCAACCACCATAAAACCCATTAGGAACCCAACAAAGCCCAACGGAGACACCAAAACACGGCATAAACACCCCAAAAAAGAACAGGATCATCCCAAAATAACAGAAGGAAACCCCAAAAGCCATAGATCCACCCCAAAAGTCCCCCTAAACCTACCTGATGTTCTCCAAAACCCACAATTTACCCTTTTCCACCATGATGACAACGGAAAACCCAGCGAAACCCAACAGAGACCCCAAAACACGTCAAAGACACCCCAAAAAAGAACACGATCACCCCCAAAAACGAAAGAAAACACCCAGAACCATAGATCCATCCCCAAACCACCCTAAACCTACCTGATGTTCTCCATAACCCGCAATTTACCCTTTTCCATCACGATGACAACGGAAAACCCAACAAAACACCCCAAAAAAGAACGAGACCACCCCAAAAACAGAAGAAAACCCTAAAAAAAAAAAAAAAAACAGAAGAAAGCCCCCAAAACCATAGATTCACACCCCCAAATTCCTTAAACTCACCTGATGTTCTCCAAAACCCACAATTTACCCTTTTCCACCATGATGACCGAGAACCCAACAAAACCCAACGGACAACCCCAAACACCTCAAAAACTTCCAAAAAAGAACGGGACCAGACAAAAAAAAAACAAAAGAAAACCCCAAAAACCATGAATCTGCCCCAAAAGTCCCCCTAAACCTACCTGAAGTTCTCCAAAACCCACTATTTACCTTTTTCCACCACGATGACAAAGGAAAACCCAACGAAACTCGTCGGAGACCCCATAACACGTCAAAAACACGCCAAAAAAGAACTGGATCAGAAGAAAAAAAAAAAAAAGTATGAATTTCCCCACAAACCACCCTAAACTCACCTGATCTTCTCCAAAACCCACAATCCACTCCCATTTACCTTAACGACCAACGAGAACCCAACGAAATCCAATGGAGACAACAAAACACTTCAAAAACAACCCAAAAAAGAACGCGATCAACCCCCAAACTGGAAGAAAATCCCAAAAGCCATAGATCCACCCCAAAAGTCCCCCTAAACCTACCTGATGTTCTCCAAATCCCAAAGTCCACTCCCGACCACCATAAAAACCATTAGGAACCCAACAACACCGAACGGAAACCACAAAGCACGTCAAACACACGCCAAAAAACAACAGGATCACCCCAGAAAACACAAGAAAATCCCAAAAGCCATAGATCCATCCCAAATGTCCCCCTAAACCTGCCTGATGTTCTCCAAAACCCACAATTTAAACTATTCCAACATGATGACCAATAAGAAGCCAACTAAAACCCAAGGGAGACCACAAAACACGTCAAAAACACGCCAAAAAAGAACACGATCACCACAAAAAAAAAAAAAAAAAAAAAAACAAACAAACAGAAGAAAACCCCAAAACCATAGATCCACCCCAAAACCACCCTAAACCTACCTGATGTTCTCCAAAACCCACAATTTACCATTTTCCACCATGATGACAACGGAAAACCAAACGAAACCCAACGGAGACCCCAAAAAACGTTAAAAACACCCCAAAAAAGAACTGGATAAGAAGAAAAAAAAAAAACAAAACCCATGAATTTCCCCACAAAACCACCCTAAACCCACCTGATCTTCTCCAAATCCCACATTTCACTCCCATTCACCATGATGATTACAAGAACCCAACAAAACCTAACGGAGACCACAAAACACGTCAAAAACACCACAAAAAAGAACAGGATCACCCCAGAAAACTGGAAGAAAATACCCCAAAACCATAGATCCACCCCAAAGGTCCCCCTAGACCTACCTGATGTTCTCCAAATCCCAGAGTCCACTCCCGACCACCATAAAACCCATTAGGAACCCAACAACATCCAACGGAGACCCCAAAAAACGTCATAAACAACCCAAACAAGAACAGGATCACCCCCAAAAACGAAAGAAAACCCCAAAAGCCATAGATCCACCCCAAAAGTCCCCCCAAACCTACATGATGATCTCCAAAACCCACAATTTACACTTTTCCACCATGATGACCACGGAAAACCCAACGAAATCCAATGGAGACAACAAAACACTTCAAAAACAACCCAAAAAAGAACGCGATCAACCCCAAAACTGGAAGAAAATCCCAAAAGCCATAGATCCACCCCAAAAGTCCCCCTAAACCTACCTGATGTTCTCCAAATCCCAAAGTCCACTCCCGACCACCATAAAAACCATTAGGAACCCAACAACTCCGAACGGAAACCACAAAGCACGTCAAACACACGCCAAAAAACAACAGGATCACCCCAGAAAACACAAGAAAATCCCAAAAGCCATAGATCCATCCCAAACGTCCCTCTAAACCTGCCTGATGTTCTCCAAAACCCACAATTTAAACTATTCCAACATGATGACCAATAAGAAGCCAACTAAAACCCAAGGGAGACCACAAAACACGTCAAAAACACCACAAAAATAAACAGGATCACCCCAGAAAACAAAAGAAAATCCCAAAGGGCATAGATCCACCCCAAATATCCCCCTAAAGCTACCTGATGTTCTCCAAATCCCAAAGTCCACTCCCGACCACCATAAAACCAATTAGGAACACAAAAAACCCAATGGAGACCCCAAAACACGGCATAAACAACCCAAACAAGAACACGATCATACGCAAAAACGAAAGAAAATCCCAAAAGCCATAGATCCACCGCAAAATTCCCCCTAAACCTACCTGATGTTCTCCAAAACCCACAATTTACACTTTTCCACCATGATGACCAAGAATAAGCCAAGTAAAACCCAGCGGAGACCCCAAAACACGTCAAAAACACCCCAAAAAAGAACAGGATCAACCCCCAAAAAAACAGAAAAAAAAAAAAACAAAACCATAGATCCATCCCAAAACCATCCTAAACCTACCAGGTGTTCTCCAAAACCCAGAATTTTCCATTTTCCAACATGATTACGAACAAAACCCAACTAAAACCCAACGGAGACCCAAAAACACGTCAAAAACACGCCAAAAAAGAACTGGATCAGAAGAAAAAACCCCAATACCATGAATTTCCCCCCAAACCACCCTAAACTCACTTGATCTTCTCTAAAACCCACAATCCACTCCCATTGAACTTAACGACCAACGAGAACCCAACGAAATCCAATGGAGACCACAAAACACTTCAAAAACACCCCAAACAAGAACGCGATCAACCCCAAAACTGGAAGAAAATCCCAAAAGCCATAGATCCACCCCAAATATACCCCTAAACCTACCTGATGTTCTCTAAAACCCACAATTTAAACTATTCCAACATGAAGACCAATAAGAAGCCAACTAAAACCCAACAGAGACCACAAAACACGTCAAAAACACGCCAAACAAGAACAGGATCACCTCAGAAAACACAAGAAAATACCAAAAGCCATAGATCCACCCCAAATATCCCCCTAAACCTACCTGATGTTGTCCAAAACCCACAATTTACACTTTTCCACCATGATGACTAATAAGAAGCCAAGTAAAACCCAACGGAGACCCAAAAACACATCAAAAACACGCCAAAAAAGAACACGATCACAACAAAAAAAAAAAAAAAAAAAAAAAAAAAAAAAAAAAAAAACAGAAGGAAACCCCAAAACCATAGATCCACCCCAAAACCACCCTAAACCTACCTGATGTTCTCCAAAACCCACAATTTACAATTTTCCAACATGATGACCAACAAGAACCCAACTATAACGCAACGGAGACCCAAAAACACATCAAAAACACGCCAAAAAAGAACTGGATCAGAAGAGAAAACCCCAATACCATGAATTTCCCCCCAAAACCACCCTAAACTCACCTGATTGTCTCCAAACCCCACAATCCACTCCCATTGAACTTAACGACGACCGACAACACAACGAAACCCAACGGAGACCCAAAAACACGTCAAAAATACCCCAGAAAAGAACAGGATCACCCCAAAAAACAGAAGAAAAACTCAAGTACCATGAATCCACCCCAGAAGTCCCCCTAAAACTACCTGAAGTTCTCCAAAAATCGCAATTTACCATTTTCCACCACGATGACAACGGAAAACGCAACAAAACCCAACGGAGACCACAAAACACGTCACAAACACCCCCAAAAAGAATAGGATCACGCCCAAAAACGAAAGAAAATCCCCAAAACCATAGATCCACCCCAAAACCACCCTAAACCTACCTGATTGTACTGGGTCTGGCTGGAATGTTAACTTTCCCGGCAGCAGCCCATACAGTACCGTACTCTGTACTTGTAGCTGGAACAGCAGTGTTATCACACCAGTGTTGTGTCTACTGCTGAGCAGCAGTGGCACAGCATTGGGCCTTTCTCTAACCCTCCTAGGGGGTGGGCAAAAAGTGAGGAGAGAAACATCACTATGGCAGCTGACCTAAACCAATCAAAGGGATATTCCATACCATGTGGTGTCACACTCAGCAATAAAAGGTGGAAACAGGAAGAAGAGGGGAGGGGTGGGCTCTCGTTGAGAAGACGTCGGTCCTCCTCTCGAACACCGGCTGCGTGCGTTGAGGCCTTGCTTCAAGGACGTGGACAATCATGGCTCATTTGTGGGAAGTAGAGAGTAATTTCTTTCCTCTGCACTTCCATATAGCTTTCATTTATTTTGTTTGTTTGTTTTCCTCCCTTTTTCCCCTTTTCCCTTTTACTTCCCCTTAGTTAAATTGTTTAGTTCATGGTAGTCTTTATTTAATTATTATAATTACTTCCCTTTAAATAATTATCCTTATCTCAACCCGTGAGTTGTTCTTTGCTTTACTTCTCCCCCTCCTCATCTAAAGGAGGGGGAGTGAGAGAGCGGTTGTGGGGTTTAGCTGCCCAGCACGGTAAAACCACCACACTGATGTTCTCCAAAACCCAAAGTCCACTCCCAACCACCATAAAACCCATTAGGAACCCAACAAAGCCCAACGGAGACACCAAAACACGGCATAAACACCCCAAAAAAGAACAGGATCATCCCAAAATAACAGAAGGAAACCCCAAAAGCCATAGATCCACCCCAAAAGTCCCCCTAAACCTACCTGATGTTCTCCAAATCCCAGAGTCCACTCCCGACCACCATAAAACCCATTAGGAACCCAACAACATCCAACGGAGACCCCAAAAAACGTCATAAACAACCCAAACAAGAACAGGATCACCCCCAAAAACGAAAGAAAACCCCAAAAGCCATAGATCCACCCCAAAAGTCCCCCCAAACCTACATGATGATCTCCAAAACCCACTATTTACACTTTTCCACCATGATGACAAAGGAAAACCCAACGAAATCCAATGGAGACAACAAAACACTTCAAAAACAACCCAAAAAAGAACGCGATCAACCCCAAAACTGGAAGAAAATCCCAAAAGCCATAGATCCACCCCAAAAGTCCCCCTAAACCTACCTGATGTTCTCCAAATCCCAAAGTCCACTCCCGACCACCATAAAAACCATTAGGAACCCAACAACTCCGAACGGAAACCACAAAGCACGTCAAACACACGCCAAAAAACAACAGGATCACCCCAGAAAACACAAGAAAATCCCAAAAGCCATAGATCCATCCCAAACGTCCCCCTAAACCTGCCTGATGTTCTCCAAAACCCACAATTTAAACTATTCCAACATGATGACCAATAAGAAGCCAACTAAAACCCAAGGGAGACCACAAAACACGTCAAAAACACCACAAAAATAAACAGGATCACCCCAGAAAACAAAAGAAAATCCCAAAGGGCATAGATCCACCCCAAATATCCCCCTAAAGCTACCTGATGTTCTCCAAATCCCAAAGTCCACTCCCGACCACCATAAAACCAATTAGGAACACAAAAAACCCAATGGAGACCCCAAAACACGGCATAAACAACCCAAACAAGAACACGATCATACGCAAAAACGAAAGAAAATCCCAAAAGCCATAGATCCACCGCAAAATTCCCCCTAAACCTACCTGATGTTCTCCAAAACCCACAATTTACACTTTTCCACCATGATGACCAAGAATAAGCCAAGTAAAACCCAGCGGAGACCCCAAAACACGTCAAAAACACCCCAAAAAAGAACAGGATCAACCCCCAAAAAAACAGAAAAAAAAAAAAACAAAACCATAGATCCATCCCAAAACCATCCTAAACCTACCAGGTGTTCTCCAAAACCCAGAATTTTCCATTTTCCAACATGATTACGAACAAAACCCAACTAAAACCCAACGGAGACCCAAAAACACGTCAAAAACACGCCAAAAAAGAACTGGATCAGAAGAAAAAACCCCAATACCATGAATTTCCCCCCAAACCACCCTAAACTCACTTGATCTTCTCTAAAACCCACAATCCACTCCCATTGAACTTAACGACCAACGAGAACCCAACGAAATCCAATGGAGACCACAAAACACTTCAAAAACACCCCAAACAAGAACGCGATCAACCCCAAAACTGGAAGAAAATCCCAAAAGCCATAGATCCACCCCAAATATACCCCTAAACCTACCTGATGTTCTCTAAAACCCACAATTTAAACTATTCCAACATGAAGACCAATAAGAAGCCAACTAAAACCCAACAGAGACCACAAAACACGTCAAAAACACGCCAAACAAGAACAGGATCACCTCAGAAAACACAAGAAAATACCAAAAGCCATAGATCCACCCCAAATATCCCCCTAAACCTACCTGATGTTGTCCAAAACCCACAATTTACACTTTTCCACCATGATGACTAATAAGAAGCCAAGTAAAACCCAACGGAGACCCAAAAACACATCAAAAACACGCCAAAAAAGAACACGATCACAACAACAAAAAAAAAAAAAAAAAAAAAAAAAAAAACAGAAGGAAACCCCAAAACCATAGATCCACCCCAAAACCACCCTAAACCTACCTGATGTTCTCCAAAACCCACAATTTACAATTTTCCAACATGATGACCAACAAGAACCCAACTATAACGCAACGGAGACCCAAAAACACATCAAAAACACGCCAAAAAAGAACTGGATCAGAAGAGAAAACCCCAATACCATGAATTTCCCCCCAAAACCACCCTAAACTCACCTGATTGTCTCCAAACCCCACAATCCACTCCCATTGAACTTAACGACGACCGACAACACAACGAAACCCAACGGAGACCCAAAAACACGTCAAAAATACCCCAGAAAAGAACAGGATCACCCCAAAAAACAGAAGAAAAACTCAAGTACCATGAATCCACCCCAGAAGTCCCCCTAAAACTACCTGAAGTTCTCCAAAAATCGCAATTTACCATTTTCCACCACGATGACAACGGAAAACGCAACAAAACCCAACGGAGACCACAAAACACGTCACAAACACCCCCAAAAAGAATAGGATCACGCCCAAAAACGAAAGAAAATCCCCAAAACCATAGATCCACCCCAAAACCACCCTAAACCTACCTGATTGTACTGGGTCTGGCTGGAATGTTAACTTTCCTGGCAGCAGCCCATACAGTACCGTACTCTGTACTTGTAGCTGGAACAGCAGTGTTATCACACCAGTGTTGTGTCTACTGCTGAGCAGCAGTGGCACAGCATTGGGCCTTTCTCTAACCCTCCTAGGGGGTGGGCAAAAAGTGAGGAGAGAAACATCACTATGGCAGCTGACCTAAACCAATCAAAGGGATATTCCATACCATGTGGTGTCACACTCAGCAATAAAAGGTGGAAACAGGAAGAAGAGGGGAGGGGTGGGCTCTCGTTGAGAAGACGTCGGTCCTCCTCTCGAACACCGGCTGCGTGCGTTGAGGCCTTGCTTCAAGGACGTGGACAATCATGGCTCATTTGTGGGAAGTAGAGAGTAATTTCTTTCCTCTGCACTTCCATATAGCTTTCATTTATTTTGTTTGTTTGTTTTCCTCCCTTTTTCCCCTTTTCCCTTTTACTTCCCCTTAGTTAAATTGTTTAGTTCATGGTAGTCTTTATTTAATTATTATAATTACTTCCCTTTAAATAATTATCCTTATCTCAACCCGTGAGTTGTTCTTTGCTTTACTTCTCCCCCTCCTCATCTAAAGGAGGGGGAGTGAGAGAGCGGTTGTGGGGTTTAGCTGCCCAGCACGGTAAAACCACCACACTGATGTTCTCCAAAACCCAAAGTCCACTCCCAACCACCATAAAACCCATTAGGAACCCAACAAAGCCCAACGGAGACACCAAAACACGGCATAAACACCCCAAAAAAGAACAGGATCATCCCAAAATAACAGAAGGAAACCCCAAAAGCCATAGATCCACCCCAAAAGTCCCCCTAAACCTACCTGATGTTCTCCAAAACCCACAATTTACCATTTTCCACCATGATGACAACGGAAAACCCAGCGAAACCCAACAGAGACCCCAAAACACGTCAAAGACACCCCAAAAAAGAACACGATCACCCCCAAAAACGAAAGAAAACACCCAGAACCATAGATCCATCCCCAAACCACCCTAAACCTACCTGATGTTCTCCATAACCCGCAATTTACCCTTTTCCATCACGATGACAACGGAAAACCCAACAAAACACCCCAAAAAAGAACGAGACCACCCCAAAAACAGAAGAAAACCCTAAAAAAAAAAAAAAAAAAACAGAAGAAAGCCCCCAAAACCATAGATTCACACCCCCAAATTCCTTAAACTCACCTGATGTTCTCCAAAACCCACAATTTACCCTTTTCCACCATGATGACCGAGAACCCAACAAAACCCAACGGACAACCCCAAACACCTCAAAAACTTCCAAAAAAGAACGGGACCAGACAAAAAAAAAACAAAAGAAAACCCCAAAAACCATGAATCTGCCCCAAAAGTCCCCCTAAACCTACCTGAAGTTCTCCAAAACCCACTATTTACCTTTTTCCACCACGATGACAAAGGAAAACCCAACGAAACTCGTCGGAGACCCCATAACACGTCAAAAACACGCCAAAAAAGAACTGGATCAGAAGAAAAAAAAAAAAAAAGTATGAATTTCCCCACAAACCACCCTAAACTCACCTGATCTTCTCCAAAACCCACAATCCACTCCCATTTACCTTAACGACCAACGAGAACCCAACGAAATCCAATGGAGACAACAAAACACTTCAAAAACACCCCAAACAAGAACGCGATCAACCCCAAAACTGGAAGAAAATCCCAAAAGCCATAGATCCACCCCAAAAGTCCCCCTAAACCTACCTGATGTTCTCCAAATCCCAAAGTCCACTCCCGACCACCATAAAAACCATTAGGAACCCAACAACACCGAACGGAAACCACAAAGCACGTCAAACACACGCCAAAAAACAACAGGATCACCCCAGAAAACACAAGAAAATCCCAAAAGCCATAGATCCATCCCAAATGTCCCCCTAAACCTGCCTGATGTTCTCCAAAACCCACAATTTAAACTATTCCAACATGATGACCAATAAGAAGCCAACTAAAACCCAAGGGAGACCACAAAACACGTCAAAAACACGCCAAAAAAGAACACGATCACCACAAAAAAAAAAAAAAAAAAAAAAAAAAACAAACAAACAGAAGAAAACCCCCAAACCATAGATCCACCCCAAAACCACCCTAAACCTACCTGATGTTCTCCAAAACCCACAATTTACCATTTTCCACCATGATGACAACGGAAAACCAAACGAAACCCAACGGAGACCCCAAAAAACGTTAAAAACACCCCAAAAAAGAACTGGATAAGAAGAAAAAAAAAAAACAAAACCCATGAATTTCCCCACAAAACCACCCTAAACCCACCTGATCTTCTCCAAATCCCACATTTCACTCCCATTCACCATGATGATTACAAGAACCCAACAAAACCTAACGGAGACCACAAAACACGTCAAAAACACCACAAAAAAGAACAGGATCACCCCAGAAAACTGGAAGAAAATACCCCAAAACCATAGATCCACCCCAAAGGTCCCCCTAGACCTACCTGATGTTCTCCAAATCCCAAAGTCCACTCCCGACCACCATAAAACCCATTAGGAACCCAACAAAACCCAACGGAGACCACAAAATACGTCAAAAACACAACAAAAAAGAATAGGATCACCCGAGAAAACACAAGAAAACCCCAAAAAGCCATAGATCCACCCCAAAAGTCCCCCTAAACCTACCTGATGTTCTCCAAATCCCAAAGTCCACTCCCAACCACCATAAAACCCATTAGGAACCCAACAAAGCCCAACGGAGACACCAAAACACGGCATAAACACCCCAAAAAAGAACAGGATCATCCCAAAATAACAGAAGGAAACCCCAAAAGCCATAGATCCACCCCAAAAGTCCCCCTAAACCTACCTGATGTTCTCCAAAACCCACAATTTACCATTTTCCACCATGATGACAACGGAAAACCCGACGAAACCCAACAGAGACCCCAAAACACGTCAAAGACACTCCAAAAAAGAACACGATCACCCCCAAAAAAACAGAAGAAAACGCCCAGAACCATAGATCCATCTCCAAACCACCTTAAACCTACCTGATGTTCTCCATAACCCGCAATTTACCCTTTTCCACCACGATGACAACGGAAAACCCA
The DNA here is from genome assembly GCF_965140915.1 of Aythya marila. Classification (NCBI taxonomy): domain Eukaryota; kingdom Metazoa; phylum Chordata; class Aves; order Anseriformes; family Anatidae; genus Aythya; species Aythya marila. The sequence continues at coordinate 16,924 of NW_028137721.1, forward strand.
ACAAAACACCCCAAAAAAGAACGGGACCACCCAAAAACAGAAGAAAACCCTAAAAAAAACCAGAAGAAATCCCCCAAAACCATAGATTCACCCCCCAAAAATCCTTAAACTCACCTGATGTTCTCCAAAACCCACAATTTACCCTTTTCCACCATGATGACAAACGAGAACCCAACAAAATCCAACAGAGGCTCCAAAAAACGTCAAAAACACCCCAAACAAGAACGGCATCACCCCCAAAACTGGAAGAAAATCTGCCAAAACCATAGATCCACCCCAAAACCACCCTAAACCTACCTGATGTTCTCCAAAACCCACAATCCACTCCTATTTAACAGAATGAAAAACGAGAACCCAACAAAACCCAACAGAGACCCCAAAACAAGTCAAAAACACCCCAAAAAGTATCGGCTTCACCCCCAAAACTGGAAGAAAATCCCCCAAAACCATAGATCCACCCCAAAACCACCCTAAATCTACCTGAAGTTCTCCAAAACCCACAATCCACACCTATTTAACATAATGACCAACAAGAACACAACAAAACCCAACGGAGACCCCCAAACACGTCAAAAACACACCAAAATCAACCCAGGTCCTAAAAAAAAAAATACAAAATGCCAGGATTTAACCCTAAAAAAAAAACCTTAAACCTACCTGATGTTCTGCAAAACCCACAATCCACTCCTACTTAACATAATGACAAACAAGAACCCAACAAAACCTAATGGAGACCCCAAAACAAGTCAAAAACACCCCAAACAAGAACGGCATCACCCCCAAAACTGGAAGAAAATCCCCCAAAACCATAGATCCACCCCAAAACCACCCTAAACCTACCTGATGTTCTCCAAAACCCACAATCCACACCTATTTAACATAATGACCAACAAGAACACAACAAAACCCAACGGAGACCCCAAAACACGGCCAAAACACCCCAAAAAAGAACAGGATCACGCCAAAAAATAGAAGAAAACCCCAAATACCATAGATCCACCCCAAAGACACCCTAAACCTACCTGATGTTCTCCTAATCCCAAAGCACACTCCCAACCACCATAAAACGCATTAGGAACTCAACAAAACGCAACAGAAACCCCAAAACACTTCAAAATCACGCGAAGAAAAGAGAGGATCACTCTCCAAAAAAGAAGAAAAGCCCAAATACCATGAATCCACGCGAAAAGTCCCCCTAAACCTACCTGAAGTTCTCCAAAACCAGCAATTTACCCTTTTCCACCATGATGACCACGGAAAACCCAACGAAACCCAATGGAGACCCCCAAACACGTCAAAAACACACCAAACAAGAAGGGGATCACCCAAAAAACTGGAAAAAAATCCACCAATACCATAGATCCAATCACAAAACCGCCCTAAACCTACCTGATCTTTTCCAAAACCCACAATCCACTCCTATTTAACATAATGACCAACAAGAACACAATGAAACCCAACAGAGACCCCAAAACACGTCAAAAACACCCCAAAAAAGAACTAGATGTGAAGAAAAAAAAAACAAAAACAGGTCTTTTTGTTTTCTCACTGGTTCAAATCTCCTGTTGGGGGCGCTGGGCCGGTGAATGGAGTGAGACGTGGATGATTAATAGGTCCTAAACCCCCTGCAAGACACTCTCCCTGTGGGCAAAGAAGGGCTGTGGGAATTGCCACTAGTAAAATTCCCGGATGGGTCAGATAAAATCGAAGACCAAGGACCAGAAAGGGAGCAAAATACCAAATATATGGTATATATATGGTATAGGGGCCCCAGAAAATTAAAGAGTAAATTGAAAATGATCCAGTACTATAAGATAGAATGACCAAAAGAACCCTTAAGACCCCATGTATTTTGATCCACGGAGGACGGGGTCTGTCAGGCTTTGAACATTAATAGTAGAATACCCGTGGATCCAGAAAAGAGCAAGCTGAAACATTGGAATTAGAAATTAGAGAGCAATTGATTAAGAACGAATATGTGCTACATTTGTGCCTGTGCTGCACTTATATCACCAGATAACAGTAGCCTCTCCTATCCTGTTATCCTGTGACCCCGAGGAGCCTCTCCTATCCTGTTATCCTGTGACCCTGAGAACCAGATCAAAAACAACCTCACGGTTCGGACTTTAATCAAGGGGTCTGAGATAAGGAGAACTGTTCACAAAGGGACAGGTTAGGAATATGTATATGTATAGGAATGTTCATGTATGTGTAACGCTTTACTAAAGCAATTTGCCACTTAAGGCGTGCATGACCTTGGTGGGACTACCTGCCCCGTGCTGCATGGAACTGAGTAAACATACCTACTTTACAATCTTACTTATTGTGGAGTCAGCTTTCTGTGAGTCATTTTGGTGAGCCAGGCAGGAGACAGTCTGCTCGGCTGCGGGATCGGCTGCGGCGCGGACGCCCCTAGGTGCACCCTGAGCGTTTTTGCTCGGAGGGGACTCCACTCTCAGCTGCTCACCGCAGGAGCAAAGATCTCCTGAAACTGCAGACAAACGGTACGTTTTCGGCTGCTGGAGGGATACTAACTGGAGTGTTAATTATTGTATGTGTTTTTATGTATGTATTTTGTGTTGACATTTTGTATACTGTAATATTTGCATATTGTAAGTATTTTGTGTCGAAAGCGTTTGTGTAAGTGTAAGGCTTTGCAACAAAGTGTTACAAGTCACTTCACGAAGAACACAGTCAGAGACAATACTTGTTTCGTTGGTTATCATTCTAAATTATATTCCTGTGGTATGTATGAGATGTGCTGGAGGCCTCCGTGTGCGATTGTGCTCTGTGAGGGAGACGCAGCGTTCTGCATAGCGAGTGCAGAGTTCCGATCCGTTGTTCCGTACTCTCCGCAAGGGGAGTGGGCAGAGACGAACGAAGTGCTTGACAGACTGAAAAGAAGTGAAAAGAAGTGCTTTTTTGTCCAAGTTTGAGTGGTGGTGCCTAATATATGGGCCCGGTGTATCTTGTGTATCTTGTGTATCCTATTTTTGCTCTTAAATGTTTTGACTGTGACAAGAAAAAGGCAGGAGCATGATATGACATGCTTCCTGCAACATATGAGGCCCGCACAGGCCGAGACCTGGACTCGCTGAGACCTGAACAGGCCAAGAGACCAGAGCGGCACCGAGAGACTGGAGCGGCGCTGGGAGACCCGAGACACTACGGAGGGAACTACCGCTGGACGGAGAGAGCCCTGAGAGACGCTGCAGAGCCACGGACGGCTCTGAGAGACACAGAATAGACCGGACAGAAGTTGCAAAACGCGGGGAAATTGAAGTAATTGCGGGACATCCGAGATGAGTTGCTACAGGAGACCAGAGGCGTCAGTGGACACCGGTAGCCGACCCTCACCGTGTGGCGAGTCGGCACAGAGCAGAGGAGCGGACATCAGGACCCTGCAGCCTGTCTGACGGAACCATGGAGGCAGCGGCAGCAGCGGCTGTGCTGCTTCACTCTAGCCTTCTTTTTATAAAAGGTTCATCTTGCAATGCAAAAAAGACTGTTAGTCCCCAAATCGGTGTTATAACTATTACTAATGACGACTTAGCGCTATTGCAGGGCACGAGTGCAGAGACGCAGACTACACTGCCAAATGACCACCGGCAGGCTCTTTCACAAACCTAAGGTTGCATCTGGCACTGCCTGCAGACGTATAGCAGACGTTACACTCTTTTTCCTAACTAGTAATCATGTGTCTCACCCATCTCTGGTGAATGGCCAGTGGCAAAAAGAAAAGGGGGGAGACAAAGACAGAAACGGTACAAGGAGGATGCCACTGACACTAACAGCATGGGTAATAGGAGTAGTATAAGTGACACAGGTGACGGTGCAGGGCGCTCCCCCCTTTTCTTTTTGCCACTGGCCATTCACCAGAGATGGGTGAGACACATGATTACTAGTTAGGAAAAAGAGTGTAACGTCTGCTATACGTCTGCAGGCAGTGCCAGATGCAACCTTAGGTTTGTGAAAGAGCCTGCCGGTGGTCATTTGGCAGTGTAGTCTGCGTCTCTGCACTCGTGCCCTGCAATAGCGCTAAGTCGTCATTAGTAATAGTTATAACACCGATTTGGGGACTAACAGTCTTTTTTGCATTGCAAGATGAACCTTTTATAAAAAGAAGGCTAGAGTGAAGCAGCACAGCCGCTGCTGCCGCTGCCTCCATGGTTCCGTCAGACAGGCTGCAGGGTCCTGATGTCCGCTCCTCTGCTCTGTGCCGACTCGCCACACGGTGAGGGTCGGCTACCGGTGTCCACTGACGCCTCTGGTCTCCTGTAGCAACTCATCTCGGATGTCCCGCAATTACTTCAATTTCCCCGCGTTTTGCAACTTCTGTCCGGTCTATTCTGTGTCTCTCAGAGCCGTCCGTGGCTCTGCAGCGTCTCTCAGGGCTCTCTCCGTCCAGCGGTAGTTCCCTCCGTAGTGTCTCGGGTCTCCCAGCGCCGCTCCAGTCTCTCGGTGCCGCTCTGGTCTCTTGGCCTGTTCAGGTCTCAGCGAGTCCAGGTCTCGGCCTGTGCGGGCCTCATATGTTGCAGGAAGCATGTCATATCATGCTCCTGCCTTTTTCTTGTCACAGTCAAAACATTTAAGAGCAAAAATAGGATACACAAGATACACAAGATACACCGGGCCCATATATTAGGCACCACCACTCAAACTTGGACAAAAAAGCACTTCTTTTCACTTCTTTTCAGTCTGTCAAGCACTTCGTTCGTCTCTGCCCACTCCCCTTGCGGAGAGTACGGAACAACGGATCGGAACTCTGCACTCGCTATGCAGAACGCTGCGTCTCCCTCACAGAGCACAATCGCACACGGAGGCCTCCAGCACATCTCATACATACCACAGGAATATAATTTAGAATGATAACCAACGAAACAAGTATTGTCTCTGACTGTGTTCTTCGTGAAGTGACTTGTAACACTTTGTTGCAAAGCCTTACACTTACACAAACGCTTTCGACACAAAATACTTACAATATGCAAATATTACAGTATACAAAATGTCAACACAAAATACATACATAAAAACACATACAATAATTAACACTCCAGTTAGTATCCCTCCAGCAGCCGAAAACGTACCGTTTGTCTGCAGTTTCAGGAGATCTTTGCTCCTGCGGTGAGCAGCTGAGAGTGGAGTCCCCTCCGAGCAAAAACGCTCAGGGTGCACCTAGGGGCGTCCGCGCCGCAGCCGATCCCGCAGCCGAGCAGACTGTCTCCTGCCTGGCTCACCAAAATGACTCACAGAAAGCTGACTCCACAATAAGTAAGATTGTAAAGTAGGTATGTTTACTCAGTTCCATGCAGCACGGGGCAGGTAGTCCCACCAAGGTCATGCACGCCTTAAGTGGCAAATTGCTTTAGTAAAGCGTTACACATACATGAACATTCCTATACATATACATATTCCTAACCTGTCCCTTTGTGAACAGTTCTCCTTATCTCAGACCCCTTGATTAAAGTCCGAACCGTGAGGTTGTTTTTGATCTGGTTCTCAGGGTCACAGGATAACAGGATAGGAGAGGCTCCTCGGGGTCACAGGATAACAGGATAGGAGAGGCTACTGTTATCTGGTGATATAAGTGCAGCACAGGCACAAATGTAGCACATATTCGTTCTTAATCAATTGCTCTCTAATTTCTAATTCCAATGTTTCAGCTTGCTCTTTTCTGGATCCACGGGTATTCTACTATTAATGTTCAAAGCCTGACAGACCCCGTCCTCCGTGGATCAAAATACATGGGGTCTTAAGGGTTCTTTTGGTCATTCTATCTTATAGTACTGGATCATTTTCAATTTACTCTTTAATTTTCTGGGGCCCCTATACCATATATATACCATATATTTGGTATTTTGCTCCCTTTCTGGTCCTTGGTCTTCGATTTTATCTGACCCATCCGGGAATTTTACTAGTGGCAATTCCCACAGCCCTTCTTTGCCCACAGGGAGAGTGTCTTGCAGGGGGTTTAGGACCTATTAATCATCCACGTCTCACTCCATTCACCGGCCCAGCGCCCCCAACAGGAGATTTGAACCAGTGAGAAAACAAAAAGACCTGTTTTTGTTTTTTTTTTCTTCACATCTAGTTCTTTTTTGGGGTGTTTTTGACGTGTTTTGGGGTCTCTGTTGGGTTTCATTGTGTTCTTGTTGGTCATTATGTTAAATAGGAGTGGATTGTGGGTTTTGGAAAAGATCAGGTAGGTTTAGGGCGGTTTTGTGATTGGATCTATGGTATTGGTGGATTTTTTTCCAGTTTTTTGGGTGATCCCCTTCTTGTTTGGTGTGTTTTTGACGTGTTTGGGGGTCTCCATTGGGTTTCGTTGGGTTTTCCGTGGTCATCATGGTGGAAAAGGGTAAATTGCTGGTTTTGGAGAACTTCAGGTAGGTTTAGGGGGACTTTTCGCGTGGATTCATGGTATTTGGGCTTTTCTTCTTTTTTGGAGAGTGATCCTCTCTTTTCTTCGCGTGATTTTGAAGTGTTTTGGGGTTTCTGTTGCGTTTTGTTGAGTTCCTAATGCGTTTTATGGTGGTTGGGAGTGTGCTTTGGGATTAGGAGAACATCAGGTAGGTTTAGGGTGTCTTTGGGGTGGATCTATGGTATTTGGGGTTTTCTTCTATTTTTTGGCGTGATCCTGTTCTTTTTTGGGGTGTTTTGGCCGTGTTTTGGGGTCTCCGTTGGGTTTTGTTGTGTTCTTGTTGGTCATTATGTTAAATAGGTGTGGATTGTGGGTTTTGGAGAACATCAGGTAGGTTTAGGGTGGTTTTGGGGTGGATCTATGGTTTTGGGGGATTTTCTTCCAGTTTTGGGGGTGATGCCGTTCTTGTTTGGGGTGTTTTTGACTTGTTTTGGGGTCTCCATTAGGTTTTGTTGGGTTCTTGTTTGTCATTATGTTAAGTAGGAGTGGATTGTGGGTTTTGCAGAACATCAGGTAGGTTTAAGGTTTTTTTTTTAGGGTTAAATCCTGGCATTTTGTATTTTTTTTTTTAGGACCTGGGTTGATTTTGGTGTGTTTTTGACGTGTTTGGGGGTCTCCGTTGGGTTTCGTTGGGTTTTCCGTGGTCATCATGGTGGATTAGGGTAAATTGCTGGTTTTGGAGAACTTCAGGTAGGTTTAGGGGGACATTTCGCGTGGATTCATGGTATTTGGGGTTTTCTTCTATTTTGGAGAGTTATCTTCTCCTTTCTTCGGGTGATTTTGAAGTGTTTTGGGGTTTCCGTTGCGTTTTGTTGAGTTCCTAATGCGTTTTATGGTGGTTGGGAGTGTGCTTTGGGATTAGGAGAACATCAGGTAGGTTTAGGGTGTCTTTGGGGTGGATCTATGGTATTTGGGGTTTTCTTCTATTTTTTGGCGTGATCCTGTTCTTTTTTGGGGTGTATTTGACGTGTTTTCGCATCTCCGTTGGTTTTTGTTGTGTTCTTGTTGGTCATTATGTTAAATAGGTGTGGATTGTGGGTTTTGGAGAACTTCAGGTAGATTTAGGGTGGTTTTGGGGTGGATCTATGGTTTTGGGGGTTTTTCTTCCAGTTTTGGGGGTGATGCCGATACTTTTTGGGGTGTTTTTGACTTGTTTTGGGGTCTCTGTTGGGTTTTGTTGGGTTCTCGTTTTTCATTCTGTTAAATAGGAGTGGATTGTGGGTTTTGCAGAACATCAGGTAGGTTTAAGACGTTTTTTAGGGTTAAATCATGGCATTTTTTTTTTTTTTTTTTAGGACCTGGGTTGATTTTGGTGTGTTTTTGACGTGTTTGGGGGTCTCCGTTGGGTTTCGTTGGGTTTCCGTGGTCATCATGGTGGAAAATGGTAAATTGTGGGTTTTGGAGATCTTCAGGTAGGTTTAGGGTGGTTTTGGGGTGGATCTATGGTTTTGGCGGATTTTCTTCCAGTTTTGGAGGTGATGCCGATATTTTTTGGGGTGTTTTTGACGTGTTTTGGGGTCTCCGTTGGGTTTTGTTGGGTTCTTGTTTGTCATTATGTTAAATAGGAGTGGATTGTGGGTTTTGCAGAACATCAGGTAGGTTTAAGGGTTTTTTTTAGGGTTAAATCCTGGCATTTTGTTTTTTTTTTTTTTTTTAGGATCTGGGTTGATTTTGGTGTCTTTTTGAAGTGTTTTGGGGTCTCCGTTGGGTTTCGTTGGGTTTTCCGTGGTCATCATGGTGGAAAAGGGTAAATTGCTGGTTTTGGAGAACTTCAGGTAGGTTTAGGGGGACTTTTCGCGTGGATTCATGGTATTTGGGCTTTTCTTCTTTTTTGGAGAGTGATCCTCTCCTTTCTTCGTGTGATTTTGAAGTGTTTTGGGGTTTCCGTTGCGTTTCGTTGAGTTCCTAATGCATTTTATGGTGGTTGGGAGTGTGCTTTGGGATTAGGAGAACATCAGGTAGGTTTAGGGTGCTTTTCGGGAGGATATGTGGTATTTGGCATTTTGTTCTATTTTTTGGGTTAATTCTGTTCTTTTTTGGGTGTTTTTGGCGTGTTTTGCGGTCTCTGTTGGGTTTCGTTAGGTTCTCGTTGGTCGTCAAGGTAAATGGGAGTGGATTGTGGGTTTTGGAGAAGATCAGGTTAGTCTACGGCGGTTTGGGGGGGAAATTCATAGTTTTTGGTGATTTTTCTTCTGATCCCGTTCTTTTTTGGGGTGTTTTAGACGTGTTTTGCTGTCTCGGTTGCGTTTCGTTGGGTGTTCCGTGGTCATCATGGTGGAAAAGGGTAAATTGTGGGTTTTGGAGAACATCAGGTAGGTTTAGGGTGGTTTTGAGGTGCATCTATAGTTTTGAGGGGTTTTCTTCCAGTTTTGGGGGTGATCCCGTTCTTGTTTGGGGTGTTTTTGTCGTTTTTTGGGGTCTCCATTGGGTTTCGTTGGGTTTTCCATGGTCATCATGGTGGAAAAGTGTAAATTGTGGGTTTTGGAGAAGATCAGGTAGGTTTAGGGTGGTTTTGGGGTGGATCTATGGTTTTGCGGGATTTTCTTCCAGTTTTGTTGTTGATCCCGTTCTTGTTTGGGTGTTTTTGACGTGTTTTGTGGTCTCCGTTGGGTTTCGTTTGGTTTACCGTGGTCATCCTAGTGGAAAAGAGTAAGTTGTGGGTTTTGGAGAACATCAGGTAGGTTTAGGGTGCTTTTCGGGAGGATATGTGGTATTTGGCATTTTGTTCTATTTTTTGGGTTAATTCTGTTCTTTTTTGGGTGTTTTTGGCGTGTTTTGCGGTCTCTGTTGGGTTTCGTTAGGTTCTCGTTGGTCGTCAAGGTAAATGGGAGTGGATTGTGGGTTTTGGAGAAGATCAGGTTAGTTTACGGCGGTTTGGGGGGGAAATTCATAGTTTTTGGTGTTTTTTCTTCTGATCCCGTTCTTTTTTGGGGAGTTTTAGACGTGTTTTGGGGTCTCCGTTGGGTTTCGTTGGGTTTTTCCTGGTCATCATGGTGAAAAGGGTAAATTGTGGGTTTTGGAGAACATCAGGTAGGTTTAGGGTGGTTTTGAGGTGGATCTATACTTTTGAGGGGTTTTCATCCAGTTTTGGGGGTGATCCCGTTTTTGTTTGGGGTGTTTTTGACGTGTTTTGGTATCTCCGTTGGGTTTTGTTGGGTTTTGCGTGGTCAACATGTTGGAAAAGTGTGAATTGTGGGTTTTGGAGAAGTCCGGAGAGGTTTATGGTGGTTTTGGGGTGGATCTATGGAATTCGGGCCTTTATTCTGTTTTGTTGTTGATCCCGTTCTTGTTTGCGGTGTTTTTGACGTGTTTTGGGGTCTCCGTTGGGTTTCGTTGGGTTCTCGATGGTCGTTTAGTTAAATGGGAGTGGATGGTGAGTTTTGCAGAAGATCAGGTAAGTTTAGGGTGGTTTGGGGGTTGGATCCGTGCTTTTTCGGGATTTTCTTCTAGTGTTGGGGGTGATCCCGTTCTTGTTTGGGGTGTTTTTGACGTTTTTTGGGGTCTCCGTTGGGTTTCGTTGGCTTCTCGTTGGTCGTTAAGTTAAATGGAGTGGATGGTGGGTTTTGCAGAAGATCAGGTGAGTTTAGGTTGGTTTGGGAGTTGGATCCGTGCTTTTTGGGGATTTTCTTCCAGTTTTGGGGGTGATCCCGTTCTTGTTTGGGGTGTTTTTGTCGTTTTTTGGGGTCTCTGTTGGGTTTCGTTGGGTTTTCCATGGTCATCATGGTGGAAAAGTGTAAATTGTGGGTTTTCGAGAAGGTCAGGTAGGTTTAGGGTGGTTTTGGGGTGGATCTATGGTGTTGGGGGTTTTCTTTCATTTTTGTTGTTGATCCCGTTCTTGTTTGGGTGTTTTTGACTTGTTTTGTGGGCTCTGTTGGGTTCCGTTGGGTTTTCCTTGGTCATCATGGTGGAAAAGTGTCAATTGTGGGTTTTGGAGAAGATCAGGTTGCTTTAGGGTGGTTTTGGGGTGGTTCTATGGTTTAGGGCGTTTTTTTTCGGTTTTGGGTGTGATCCAGTTCTTGTTAGGGGTGTTTTTGACGTGTTTTGCGGTCTCCGTTGGGCTTCGTTGGCTTCTCGTTGGTCGTTAATTTAAATGGGTGTGGATTGTGGGTTTTGGAGAAGATCAGGTGAGTTTAGTGTGGTTTTGTTGGTAAATTCATAGTTTTTGGTGTTTTTTCTTCTGATCCCGTTCTTTTTTGGGGTGTTTTAGGCGTGTTTTTGGGTCTCCGTTGGGTTTTGTTGGGTTTTCCGTGGTCATCATGGTGGAAATGCATAAATGGTGGGTTTTGGAGAACATCAGGTAGGTTTAGGGTGGTTTTGAGGTAGATCTATGGTTTTGAGGGGTTTTCTTTCAGTTTTTGGGTGATCCCATTCGTGTATGCGGTGGTTTTGACGTGTTTTGGGGTCTCCGTTGGGTTTCGTTTGGTTTTCCGTGGTCATCATGTTGGAAAAGGGTAAGTTGCGGGTTTTGGAGAACATCAGGTAGGTTTGGGGGGACTTTGGGGGTGGATTCTTGCTATTTGGGGTTTTCTTCTCTTTTTTTTGGGGTGATCCCTTTCTTTTTTGGGGTGTTTTTGACGTGTTTTGCTGTCTTTGTTGGGTTTCATTGGGTTCTCGTTTGACGTAAAGGTAAATGGGAGCGGATTGCGGGTTTTGGAGAAGATCAGGTGAGTTTAGTGTGGTTTGGGGGGGAAATTCATAGTTTTTGGTGTTTTTTTCTTCTGATCCCGTTCTTTTTTGGGGAGTTTTAGACGTGTTTTGGGGTCTCCGTTGGGTTTCGTTGGGTTCTCGTTTGTCGTTAATTTAAATGGGTGTGGATTGTGGGTTTTGGAGAAGATCAGGTGAGTTTAGTGTGGTTTTGTGAGAAAATTCATAGTTTTTGGTGATTTTTCTTCTGATCCCGTTCTTTTTTGGGGTGTTTTAGACGTGTTTTGCTGTCTCGGTTGCGTTTCGTTGGGTGTTCCGTGGTCATCATGGTGGAAAAGGGTAAATTGTGGGTTTTGGAGAAGATTAGGTAGGTTTAGGGTGGTTTTGAGGTGGATCTATGGTTTTGAGGGGATTTCTTCCAGATTTTGGGTGATCCCATTCGTGTTTGCGTTGTTTTTGACGTGTTTTGGGGTCTCCGTTGGGTTTCCTTGGGTTCTCGTTGGTCGTTAATTTAAATGGGTGTGGATGGTGGGTTTTGCAGAAGATCACGTGAGTTTAGGGTGGTTTGGGGGTTGGATCCGTGCTTTTTGGGGATTTTCTTCCAGTTTTGGGGGTGATCCCGTTCTTGTTTGGGGTGTTTTTGTCGTTTTTTGGGGTCTCCATTGGGTTTCGTTGGGTTTTCCATGGTCATCATGGTGGAAAAGTGTAAATTGTGGGTTTTGGAGAAGATCAGGTAGGTTTAGGGTGGTTTTGGGGTGGATCTATGGTTTTGCGGGATTTTCTTCCAGTTTTGTTGTTGATCCCGTTCTTGTTTGGGTGTTTTTGACGTGTTTTGTGGTCTCCGTTGGGTTTCTTTTGGTTTTCCGTGGTCATCCTAGTGGAAAAGAGTAAGTTGTGGGTTTTGGAGAACATCAGGTAGGTTTAGGGTGCTTTTCGGGAGGATATGTGGTATTTGGCATTTTGTTCTATTTTTTGGGTTAATTCTGTTCTTTTTTGGGTGTTTTTGGCGTGTTTTGCGGTCTCTGTTGGGTTTCGTTAGGTTCTCGTTGGTCGTCAAGGTAAATGGGAGTGGATTGTGGGTTTTGGAGAAGATCAGGTTAGTTTACGGCGGTCTGGGGGCGATATTCATAGTTTTTGGTGTTTTTTCTTCTGATCCCGTTCTTTTTTGGGGAGTTTTAGACGTGTTTTGGGGTCTCCGTTGGGTTTCGTTGGGTTTTCCATGGTCATCATGGTGGAAAAGGGTAAATTGTGGGTTTTGGAGAACATCAGGTACGTTTAGGGTGGTTTTGAGGTGGATCTATGGTTTTTAGGGGTTTTCTTCCAGTTTTGGGGGTGATCCCGTTTTTGTTTGGGGTGTTTTTGAAGTGTTTTGGGATCTCCGTTGGGTTTTGTTGGGTTTTGCGTGGTCAACATGTTGGGAAAGTGTGAATTGTGGGTTTTGGAGAAGTTCAGGTAGGTTTAGGGTGGTTTTGGGGTGGATCAATGGAATTCGGGCCTTTATTCTGTTTTGTTGTTGATCCCGTTCTTGTTTGCGGTGTTTTTGACGTGTTTTGGGGTCTCCGTTGGGTTTCCTTGGGTTCTCGATGGTCGTCAAGTTAAATGGAATGGATGGTGGGTTTTGCAGAAGATCAGGTGAGTTTAGGGTGGTTTGGGGGTTGGATCCGTGCTTTTTGGGGATTTTCGTTCGTTTTTGGTTCTGATCCCGTTCTTGTTTGGGGTGTTTTGGGGTCTCCATTGGGTTTCGTTGGGTTTTCCGTGGTCATCATGGTGGAAGAGGGTAAATTGTGGGTTTTGGAGAACATCAGGTAGGTTTAGGGTGGTTTTGGCGTGTATGTATGGTTTTGGGTGATTTTCTTTCAGTTTTGGGGGTTATCTTGTTTTATTTTGTTGTGTTTTTGACGTGTTTTGGGTTCTCCTTTGGGTTTTAGTTTGTTTGTTGTTCGTCATCATGGTGAAAAAGTGTAAATTGTGGGTTTTGGAGAACATCAGGTAGGTTTAGGGTGGTTTTGAGGTGGATCTATGGTTTTGAGGGGTTTTCTTTCAGTTTTTGGGTGATCCCATTCGTGTTTGCGGTGGTTTTGACGTGTTTTGGGGTCTCCGTTGGGTTTCGTTTGGTTTTCCGTGGTCATCATGGTGGAAAAGGGTAACTTGCGGGTTTTGGAGAACATCAGGTAGGTTTGGGGGGACTTTGGGGGTGGATTCTTGCTATTTGGGGTTTTCTTCTCTTTTTTTTGGGGTGAGCCCTTTCTTTTTTGGGGTGTTTTTGACGTGTTTTGCTGTCTTTGTTGGGTTTCATTGGGTTCTCGTTTGACGTTAAGGTAAATGGGAGCGGATTGCGGGTTTTGGAGAAGATCATGTGAGTTAAGTGTGGTTTTGGGGGGCAATGCATAGTTTTTGGTGTTTTTTCTTCTGATCCCGTTCTTTTTTGGGGTGTTTTAGTCGTGTTTTGGGGTTTCCGTTGGGTTTCCTTGGCTTCTCGTTGGTCGTTAATTTAAATGGGCGTGGATTGAGGGTTTTGGAGAAGATCAGGTGAGTTTAGAGTTGTTTGGGGGTTGGATCCGTGCTTTTTGGGGATTTTCTTCCAGTTTTGGGGGTGATCCCGTTTTTGTTTGGGGTGTTTTTGACGTGTTTTGTGGTCTCCGTTGGGTTTCGTTTGGTTTTCCATGGTCATCATGGTGGAAAAGTGTAAATTGTGGGTTTTGGAGAAGATCAGGTAGGTTTAGGGTGGTTTTGGGGTGGATCTATGGTGTTGGGGGTTTTCTTTCGTTTTTGGGGGTGATCCGGTTCTTGTTTGCGGTGTTTTTGACGTGTTTTGGGGGCTCTGTTGGGTTTCGTTGGGTTTTCCATGGTCATCATGTTGGAAAAGGGTCAATTGTGGGTTTTGGAGAATATCAGGGTGCTTTAGGGTGTTTTGGGGGTGGATCTATGGAATTTGGGCCTTTATTATGTTTTTCGGGTTGATCCTGTTCTTCTTTGCGGTGTTTTTGACGTGTTTTGGGGTCTCCGTTGCGTTTTGTTGGGTTTTCCATGGTCATCATGGTGGAAAAGGGTAAATTGTGGGTTTTGGAGAAGATCAGGTAGGTTTAGGGTGGTTTTGGGGTGGATCTATGGTTTTGGGGGATTTTCTTCCAGTTCTGGGTGATCCCGTTCGTGTTTGCGGTGATTTTGACATGTCTTGGGGTCTCTGTTGGGTTTCATTGGGTTTTCCTTGGTCATCATGGTGGAAAAGGGTAAATTGTGGGTTTTGGAGAACATCAGGTAGGTTTAGGGTGGTTTTGAGGTGCATCTATAGTTTTGAGGGGTTTTCTTCCAGTTTTGGGGGTGATCCCGTTCTTGTTTGGTGTGTTTTTGACGTGTTTTGGGGTCTCCGTTGGGTTTCGTTGGCTTCTCGTTGGTAGTTAATTTAAATGGGTGTGGATTGTGGGTTTTGGAGAAGATCAGGTGAGTTTAGTGTGGTTTGGGAGGGAAATTCATAGTTTTTGGTGTTTTTTCTTCTGATCCCGTCCTTTTTTGGGGTGTTTTAGACGTGTTTTGTCGTCTTCGTTTGGTGTCGTTGGGTTTTCCGTGGTCATCATGGTGGAAAAGGGTAAATTGTGGGTTTTGGAGAACATCAGGTAGGTTTAGGGTGGTTTTGAGGTGGATCTATGGTTTTGAGGGGTTTTCTTCCAGTTTTGGGGGTGATCCCGTTCTTGTTTGCGGTGTTTTTGACGTGTTTTGGGGTCTCCGTTGGGTTTCGTTGGCTTCTCGTTGGTCGTTAATTTAAATGGGTGTGGATTGTGGGTTTTGGAGAAGATCAGGTGAGTTTAGAGTAGTTTGGGGGTTGGATCCGTGCTTTTTGGAGATTTTCTTCTAGTTTTGGGGGTGATCCCCTTCTTGTTTGGGGTGTTTTTGACATATTTTGGGATCTCCGTTGGGTTTTGTTGGGTTTTCCGTGTTCATCATGGTGGAAAAGGGTAAATTGTGGGTTTTCGAGAAGATCAGGTAGGTTTAGGGTGGTTTTAGGGTGGATCCATGGTTTTGGGGGTTTTCTTTCGTTTTTGGGGGTGATCCTGTTCCTTTCTGGGGTGTTTTTGACGTGTTTTGGGGTCTCTGTTGTGTTTCGTTGTGTTTTCCTTGGTCATCATGTTGGAAAAGTGTCAATTGTGGGTTTTGGAGAAGATCAGGTAGGTTTGGGGTGGTTTTGGGGTGGATCTATAGTTTTGAGGGGTTTTCTTCCAGTTTTGGGGGTGATCCCGTTTTTGTTTGGGGTGTTTTTGAAGTGTTTTGGTGTCTCCTTTGGGTTTTGTTGGGTTTTGCGTGGTCAACATGTTGGAAAAGTGAATTGTTGGTTTTGGAGAAGTTCAGGTAGGTTTAGGGTGGTTTTGGGGTGGATCTATGGAATTCGGGCCTTTATTCTGTTTTTTCGGGTGATCCTGTTCTTGTTTGCGGTGTTTTTGACGTGTTTTGGGGTCTCCGTTGGGTTTCGCTGGGTTCTCGATTGTCGTTAAGTTAAATGGGAGTGGATGGTGGGTTTTGCAGAAGATCAGGTAAGTTTAGGGTGGTTTGGGGGTTGGATCCGTGCTTTTTGGGGATTTTCGTTCGTTTTTGGTTCTGATCCCGTTCTTTTTTGGGGTGTTTTTGACGTGTTTTGGGATCTCTGTTGTTTTTTTTTGGGTTTTCCATGGTCATCATGGTGGAAAAGTGTAAATTGTGGGTTTTGGAGAAGATCAGGTGAGTTTAGAGTTGTTTGGGGGTTGGATCCGTGCTTTTTGGTTTTCCTTGGTCATCATGTTGGAAAAGTGTCAATTGTGGGTTTTGGAGAAGATCAGGTAGGTTTGGGGTGGTTTTGGGGTGGATCTATGTAATTTGGGCCTTTGTTCTGTTTTTTGGGATGATCCTGGTCTTGTTTGCGTTGTTTTTGACGTGTTTTGGGGTCTCCGTTGGGTTTCGTTGTGTTCTCGTTGGTCGTTAAGTTAAATGGGAGTGGATAGTGGGTTTTGCAGAAGATCAGGTGAGTTTAGGGTGGTTTGGGGGTTGGATCCGTGCTTTTTGGGGATTTTCTTCCAGTTTTGGGGGTCATCCCGTTCTTGTTTGGGGTGTTTTTGACGTGTTTTGGGGTCTCCGTTGGGTTTCGTTGGGTTTTCCATGGTCATCATGTTTGAAAAGTGTAAATTGTGGGTTTTGGAGAAGGTCAGGTAGGTTTAGGGTGGTGTTGGGGTGGATCTATGGTTTTGCGGGATTTTCTTCCAGTTTTGTTGTTGATCCCGTTCTTGTTTGGGTGTTTTTGACGTGTTTTGAGTTCTCCGTTGGGTTTCGTTTGGTTTTCCATGGTCATCATGGTGGAAAAGTGTAAATTGTGGGTTTTGGAGAAGATCAGGTAGGTTTAGGGTGGTTTTGGGGTGGATCTATGGTGTTGGGGGTTTTCTTTCGTTTTTGGGGGTGATCCGGTTCTTGTTTGCGGTGTTTTTGACGTGTTTTGGGGGCTCTGTTGGGTTTCGTTGGGTTTTCCATGGTCATCATGTTGGAAAAGGGTCAATTGTGGGTTTTGGAGAAGATCAGGGTGCTTTAGGGTGGTTTTGGGGTGGATCTATGGAATTTGGGCCTTTATTCTGTTTTTTGGGTGTGATCCTGTTCTTGTTTGCGGTGTTTTTGACGTGTTTTGGGGTCTCCGTTGGGTTTCGTTGGGTTTTCCATGGTCATCATGGTGGAAAATGGTAAATTGTGGGTTTTGGAGAACATCAGGTAGGTTTAGGGTGGTTTTGAGGTGGATCTATAGTTTTGGGGGTTTTCTTTCGTTTTTGGGTGTGATCCTGTTCTTGTTTGCGGTGTTTTTGACGTGTTTTGGGGGCTCTGTTGGGTTTCGTTGGGTTTTCCATGGTCATCATGTTGGAAAAGGGTCAATTGTGGGTTTTGGAGAAGATCAGGGTGCTTTAGGGTGGTTTTGGGGTGGATCTATGGAATTCGGGCCTGTATTCTGTTTTTTTGGGTGATCCTGTTCTTGTTTGCGGTGTTTTTGACGTGTTTTGGGGTCTCCGTTGGATTTTGTTGGGTTTTCCATGGTCATCATGGTGGAAAAGGGTAAATTGTGGGTTTTGGAGAACATCAGGTAGGTTTAGGGTGGTTTTGGGGTGGATCTATGGTTTTGGGGGTTTTCTTTCGTTTTTGGGTGTGATCCTGTTCTTGTTTGCGGTGTTTTTTACATGTTTTGGGGTCTCCGTTGGGTTTCCTTGGCTTCTCGTTGATCGTTAATTTAAATTGGTGTGGATTGTGGGTTTTGCAGAAGATCAGGTGAGTTTAGAGTTGTTTGGGGGTTGGATCCGTGCTTTTTGGGGATTTTCTTCCAGTTTTGGGGGTGATCCCGTTTTTGTTTGGGGTGTTTTTGACGTGTTTTGTGGTCTCCGTTGGGTTTCGTTTGGTTTTCCATGGTCATCATGGTGGAAAAGTGTAAATTGTGGGTTTTGGAGAAGATCAGGTAGGTTTAGGGTGGTTTTGGGGTGGATCTATGGTTTTGGGGGTTTTCTTTCGTTTTTGGGGGTGATCCGGTTCTTGTTTGCGGTGTTTTTGACGTGTTTTGGGGGCTCTGTTGGGTTTCGTTGGGTTTTCCATCGTCATCATGTTGGAAGAGGGTCAATTGTGGGTTTTGGAGAAGATCAGGGTGCTTTAGGGTGTTTTGGGGGTGGATCTATGGAATTTGGGCCTTTATTCTGTTTTTTTGGGTGTGATCCTGTTCTTGGTTGCGGTGTTTTTGACGTGTTTTGGGGTCTCCGTTGGGTTTCGTTGGGTTTTCCATGGTCATCATGGTGGAAAAGTGTAAATTGTGGGTTTTCGAGAAGATCAGGTAGGTTTAGGGTGGTTTTGGGGTGGATCTATGGCTTTGGGGGTTTTCTTTCGTTTTTGGGTGTGATCCTGTTCTTGTTTGCGGTGTTTTTGACGTGTTTTGGGGTCTCCGTTTGGTTTCGTTGTGTTCTCGTTGGTCGTTAAGTTAAATTGGAGTGGATGGTGGGTTTTGCAGAAGATCAGGTGAGTTTTGAGTGGTTTGGGGGTTGGATCCGTACTTTATGTGGATTTTCTTCCAGTTTTGGAGGTGATCCCGTTCTTGTTTGGGGTGTTTTTGACGTGTTTTGGGGTCTCCATTGGGTTTTGTTGGGTTTTCCGTGGTCATCATGGTGGAAATGCATAAATGGTGGGTTTTGGAGAACATCAGGTAGGTTTAGGATGGTTTTGGGGTGGATCTATGGTTTTGGGGGATTTTCTTCCAGTTTTTGGGTGATCCCGTTCGTGTTTGCGGTGATTTTGACGTGTTTTGGGGTCTCCGTTGGGTTTCGTTTGGTTTTCTGTGGTCATCATGGTGGAAAAGGGTAAGTTGCGGGTTTTGGAGAACATCAGGTAGGTTTGGGGGCACTTTGGGGTTGGATTCTTGCTATTTGGGGTTTTCTTCTGTTTTTTTGGGGTGATCCCTTTCTTTTTTGGGGTGTTTTTGACATGTTTTGTGGTCTTTGTTGGGTTTCATTGGGTTCTTGTTTGACGTTAAGGGAAATGGGAGTGGATTGTGGGTTTTGGAGAAGATCATGTCAGTTTAGTGTGGTTTTGGGGGGCAATTCATAGTTTTTGGTGTTTTTTCTTCTGATCCCGTTCTTTTTTGGGGTGTTTTAGACGTGTTTTGGGGTCTCCATTGGGTTTTGTTGGGTTTTCCGTGGTCATCATGGTGGAAAAGGGTAAATTGTGGGTTTTGGAGAACATCAGGTAGGTTTAGGGTGGTTTTGAGGTGGATCTATTGTTTTGAGGGGTTTTCTTCCAGTTTTGGGGGTGATCCCGTTCTTGTTTGGGTTTTTTTTTTGACGTGTTTTGGGGTCTCCGTTGGGTTTCGTTGGCTTCTCGTTGGTCGTTAATTTAAATGGGTTTGGATTGTGGGTTTTGGAGAAGATCAGGTGAGTTTAGAGTGGTTTGGGGGTTGGATCCGTGTTTTTTGGAGATTTTCTTCTAGTTTTGGGGGTGATCCCCTTCTTGTTTGGGGTGTTTTTGACATATTTTGTGATCTCCGTTGGGTTGTGTTGGGTTTTCCGTGTTCATCGTGGTGGAAAAGGGTAAATTGTGTGTTTTGGAGAACATCAGGTAGGTTTAGGGTGGTTTTGCGGTGGATCTATGGTTTTGGGGGTTTTCTTTCGTTTTTGGGGGTGATCCTGTTCTTGTTTGCGGTGTTTTTGACGTGTTTTGGGGGCTCTGTTTTTTTTCGTTTGGTTTTCCTTGGTCATCATGTTGGAAAAGTGTAAATTGTGGGTTTTGGAGAAGGTCAGGTAGGTTTAGGGTGGTGTTGGGGTGGATCTATGGTTTTGCGGGATTTTCTTCCAGTTTTGTTGTTGATCCCGTTCTTGTTTGGGTGTTTTTGACGTGTTTTGTGGTCTCCGTTGGGTTTCGTTTGGTTTTCCGTGGTCATCCTAGTGGAAAAGAGTAAGTTGTGGGTTTTGGAGAACATCAGGTAGGTTTAGGGTGCTTTTCGGGAGGATATGTGGTATTTGGCATTTTGTTCTATTTTTTGGGTTAATTCTGTTCTTTTTTGGGTGTTTTTGGCGTGTTTTGCGGTCTCTGTTGGGTTTCGTTAGGTTCTCGTTGGTCGTCAAGGTAAATGGGAGTGGATTGTGGGTTTTGGAAAGATCAGGTTAGTTTACGGCGGTTTGGGGGGGAAATTCATAGTTTTTGGTGTTTTTTCTTCTGATCCCGTTCTTTTTTGGGGTGTTTTAGGCGTGTTTTTGGGTCTCCGTTGGGTTTTGTTGGGTTTTCCGTGGTCATCATGGTGGAAATGCATAAATGGTGGGTTTTGGAGAACATCAGGTAGGTTTAGGGTGGTTTTGAGGTAGATCTATGGTTTTGAGGGGTTTTCTTTCAGTTTTTGGGTGATCCCATTCGTGTATGCGGTGGTTTTGACGTGTTTTGGGGTCTCCGTTGGGTTTCGTTTGGTTTTCCATGGTCATCATGTTGGAAAAGGGTAAGTTGCGGGTTTTGGAGAACATCAGGTAGGTTTGGGGGGACTTTGGGGGTGGATTCTTGCTATTTGGGGTTTTCTTCTCTTTTTTTTGGGGTGATCCCTTTCTTTTTTGGGGTGTTTTTGACGTGTTTTGCTGTCTTTGTTGGGTTTCATTGGGTTCTCGTTTGACGTAAAGGTAAATGGGAGCGGATTGCGGGTTTTGGAGAAGATCAGGTGAGTTTAGTGTGGTTTGGGGGGAAATTCATAGTTTTTGGTGTTTTTTTCTTCTGATCCCGTTCTTTTTTGGGGAGTTTTAGACGTGTTTTGGGGTCTCCGTTGGGTTTCGTTGGGTTCTCGTTTGTCGTTAATTTAAATGGGTGTGGATTGTGGGTTTTGGAGAAGATCAGGTGAGTTTAGTGTGGTTTTGTGAGAAAATTCATAGTTTTTGGTGATTTTTCTTCTGATCCCGTTCTTTTTTGGGGTGTTTTAGACGTGTTTTGCTGTCTCGGTTGCGTTTCGTTGGGTGTTCCGTGGTCATCATGGTGGAAAAGGGTAAATTGTGGGTTTTGGAGAAGATTAGGTAGGTTTAGGGTGGTTTTGAGGTGGATCTATGGTTTTGAGGGGATTTCTTCCAGATTTTGGGTGATCCCATTCGTGTTTGCGTTGTTTTTGACGTGTTTTGGGGTCTCCGTTGGGTTTCCTTGGGTTCTCGTTGGTCGTTAATTTAAATGGGTGTGGATGGTGGGTTTTGCAGAAGATCACGTGAGTTTAGGGTGGTTTGGGGGTTGGATCCGTGCTTTTTGGGGATTTTCTTCCAGTTTTGGGGGTGATCCCGTTCTTGTTTGGGGTGTTTTTGTCGTTTTTTGGGGTCTCCATTGGGTTTCGTTGGGTTTTCCATGGTCATCATGGTGGAAAAGTGTAAATTGTGGGTTTTGGAGAAGATCAGGTAGGTTTAGGGTGGTTTTGGGGTGGATCTATGGTTTTGCGGGATTTTCTTCCAGTTTTGTTGTTGATCCCGTTCTTGTTTGGGTGTTTTTGACGTGTTTTGTGGTCTCCGTTGGGTTTCTTTTGGTTTTCCGTGGTCATCCTAGTGGAAAAGAGTAAGTTGTGGGTTTTGGAGAACATCAGGTAGGTTTAGGGTGCTTTTCGGGAGGATATGTGGTATTTGGCATTTTGTTCTATTTTTTGGGTTAATTCTGTTCTTTTTTGGGTGTTTTTGGCGTGTTTTGCGGTCTCTGTTGGGTTTCGTTAGGTTCTCGTTGGTCGTCAAGGTAAATGGGAGTGGATTGTGGGTTTTGGAGAAGATCAGGTTAGTTTACGGCGGTCTGGGGGCGATATTCATAGTTTTTGGTGTTTTTTCTTCTGATCCCGTTCTTTTTTGGGGAGTTTTAGACGTGTTTTGGGGTCTCCGTTGGGTTTCGTTGGGTTTTCCATGGTCATCATGGTGGAAAAGGGTAAATTGTGGGTTTTGGAGAACATCAGGTACGTTTAGGGTGGTTTTGAGGTGGATCTATGGTTTTTAGGGGTTTTCTTCCAGTTTTGGGGGTGATCCCGTTTTTGTTTGGGGTGTTTTTGAAGTGTTTTGGGATCTCCGTTGGGTTTTGTTGGGTTTTGCGTGGTCAACATGTTGGGAAAGTGTGAATTGTGGGTTTTGGAGAAGTTCAGGTAGGTTTAGGGTGGTTTTGGGGTGGATCAATGGAATTCGGGCCTTTATTCTGTTTTGTTGTTGATCCCGTTCTTGTTTGCGGTGTTTTTGACGTGTTTTGGGGTCTCCGTTGGGTTTCGTTGGGTTCTCGATGGTCGTTAAGTTAAATGGAATGGATGGTGGGTTTTGCAGAAGATCAGGTGAGTTTAGGGTGGTTTGGGGGTTGGATCCGTGCTTTTTGGGGATTTTCGTTCGTTTTTGGTTCTGATCCCGTTCTTGTTTGGGGTGTTTTGGGGTCTCCATTGGGTTTCGTTGGGTTTTCCGTGGTCATCATGGTGGAAGAGGGTAAATTGTGGGTTTTGGAGAACATCAGGTAGGTTTAGGGTGGTTTTGGCGTGTATGTATGGTTTTGGGTGATTTTCTTTCAGTTTTGGGGGTTATCTTGTTTTATTTTGTTGTGTTTTTGACGTGTTTTGGGTTCTCCTTTGGGTTTTAGTTTGTTTGTTGTTCGTCATCATGGTGAAAAAGTGTAAATTGTGGGTTTTGGAGAACATCAGGTAGGTTTAGGGTGGTTTTGAGGTGGATCTATGGTTTTGAGGGGTTTTCTTTCAGTTTTTGGGTGATCCCATTCGTGTTTGCGGTGGTTTTGACGTGTTTTGGGGTCTCCGTTGGGTTTCGTTTGGTTTTCCGTGGTCATCATGGTGGAAAAGGGTAACTTGCGGGTTTTGGAGAACATCAGGTAGGTTTGGGGGGACTTTGGGGGTGGATTCTTGCTATTTGGGGTTTTCTTCTCTTTTTTTGGGGGTGAGCCCTTTCTTTTTTGGGGTGTTTTTGACGTGTTTTGCTGTCTTTGTTGGGTTTCATTGGGTTCTCGTTTGACGTTAAGGTAAATGGGAGCGGATTGCGGGTTTTGGAGAAGATCATGTGAGTTCAGTGTGGTTTTGGGGGGCAATGCATAGTTTTTGGTGTTTTTTCTTCTGATCCCGTTCTTTTTTGGGGTGTTTTAGTCGTGTTTTGGGGTCTCCGTTGGGTTTCCTTGGCTTCTCGTTGGTCGTTAATTTAAATGGGCGTGGATTGAGGGTTTTGGAGAAGATCAGGTGAGTTTAGAGTTGTTTGGGGGTTGGATCCGTGCTTTTTGGGGATTTTCTTCCAGTTTTGGGGGTGATCCCGTTTTTGTTTGGGGTGTTTTTGACGTGTTTTGTGGTCTCCGTTGGGTTTCGTTTGGTTTTCCATGGTCATCATGGTGGAAAAGTGTAAATTGTGGGTTTTCGAGAAGATCAGGTAGGTTTAGGGTGGTTTTGGGGTGGATCTATGGTGTTGGGGGTTTTCTTTCGTTTTTGGGGGTGATCCGGTTCTTGTTTGCGGTGTTTTTGACGTGTTTTGGGGGCTCTGTTGGGTTTCGTTGGGTTTTCCATGGTCATCATGTTGGAAAAGGGTCAATTGTGGGTTTTGGAGAATATCAGGGTGCTTTAGGGTGTTTTGGGGGTGGATCTATGGAATTTGGGCCTTTATTATGTTTTTCGGGTTGATCCTGTTCTTCTTTGCGGTGTTTTTGACGTGTTTTGGGGTCTCCGTTGCGTTTTGTTGGGTTTTCCATGGTCATCATGGTGGAAAAGGGTAAATTGTGGGTTTTGGAGAAGATCAGGTAGGTTTAGGGTGGTTTTGGGGTGGATCTATGGTTTTGGGGGATTTTCTTCCAGTTCTGGGTGATCCCGTTCGTGTTTGCGGTGATTTTGACATGTCTTGGGGTCTCTGTTGGGTTTCATTGGGTTTTCCTTGGTCATCATGGTGGAAAAGGGTAAATTGTGGGTTTTGGAGAACATCAGGTAGGTTTAGGGTGGTTTTGAGGTGCATCTATAGTTTTGAGGGGTTTTCTTCCAGTTTTGGGGGTGATCCCGTTCTTGTTTGGTGTGTTTTTGACGTGTTTTGGGGTCTCCGTTGGGTTTCGTTGGCTTCTCGTTGGTAGTTAATTTAAATGGGTGTGGATTGTGGGTTTTGGAGAAGATCAGGTGAGTTTAGTGTGGTTTGGGAGGGAAATTCATAGTTTTTGGCGTTTTTTCTTCTGATCCCGTCCTTTTTTGGGGTGTTTTAGACGTGTTTTGTCGTCTTCGTTTGGTGTCGTTGGGTTTTCCGTGGTCATCATGGTGGAAAAGGGTAAATTGTGGGTTTTGGAGAACATCAGGTAGGTTTAGGGTGGTTTTGAGGTGGATCTATGGTTTTGAGGGGTTTTCTTCCAGTTTTGGGGGTGATCCCGTTCTTGTTTGCGGTGTTTTTGACGTGTTTTGGGGTCTCCGTTGGGTTTCGTTGGCTTCTCGTTGGTCGTTAATTTAAATGGGTGTGGATTGTGGGTTTTGGAGAAGATCAGGTGAGTTTAGAGTGGTTTGGGGGTTGGATCCGTGCTTTTTGGAGATTTTCTTCTAGTTTTGGGGGTGATCCCCTTCTTGTTTGGGGTGTTTTTGACATATTTTGGGATCTCCGTTGGGTTTTGTTGGGTTTTCCGTGTTCATCATGGTGGAAAAGTGTAAATTGTGGGTTTTCGAGAAGATCAGGTAGGTTTAGGGTGGTTTTAGGGTGGATCCATGGTTTTGGGGGTTTTCTTTCGTTTTTGGGGGTGATCCTGTTCCTTTCTGGGGTGTTTTTGACGTGTTTTGGGGTCTCTGTTGTGTTTCGTTGTGTTTTCCTTGGTCATCATGTTGGAAAAGTGTCAATTGTGGGTTTTGGAGAAGATCAGGTAGGTTTGGGGTGGTTTTGGGGTGGATCTATAGTTTTGAGGGGTTTTCTTCCAGTTTTGGGGGTGATCCCGTTTTTGTTTGGGGTGTTTTTGAAGTGTTTTGGTGTCTCCTTTGGGTTTTGTTGGGTTTTGCGTGGTCAACATGTTGGAAAAGTGAATTGTTGGTTTTGGAGAAGTTCAGGTAGGTTTAGGGTGGTTTTGGGGTGGATCTATGGAATTCGGGCCTTTATTCTGTTTTTTCGGGTGATCCTGTTCTTGTTTGCGGTGTTTTTGACGTGTTTTGGGGTCTCCGTTGGGTTTCGCTGGGTTCTCGATTGTCGTTAAGTTAAATGGGAGTGGATGGTGGGTTTTGCAGAAGATCAGGTAAGTTTAGGGTGGTTTGGGGGTTGGATCCGTGCTTTTTGGGGATTTTCGTTCGTTTTTGGTTCTGATCCCGTTCTTTTTTGGGGTGTTTTTGACGTGTTTTGGGATCTCTGTTGTTTTTTTTTGGGTTTTCCATGGTCATCATGGTGGAAAAGTGTAAATTGTGGGTTTTGGAGAAGATCAGGTGAGTTTAGAGTTGTTTGGGGGTTGGATCCGTGCTTTTTGGTTTTCCTTGGTCATCATGTTGGAAAAGTGTCAATTGTGGGTTTTGGAGAAGATCAGGTAGGTTTGGGGTGGTTTTGGGGTGGATCTATGTAATTTGGGCCTTTGTTCTGTTTTTTGGGATGATCCTGGTCTTGTTTGCGTTGTTTTTGACGTGTTTTGGGGTCTCCGTTGGGTTTCGTTGTGTTCTCGTTGGTCGTTAAGTTAAATGGGAGTGGATAGTGGGTTTTGCAGAAGATCAGGTGAGTTTAGGGTGGTTTGGGGGTTGGATCCGTGCTTTTTGGGGATTTTCTTCCAGTTTTGGGGGTCATCCCGTTCTTGTTTGGGGTGTTTTTGACGTGTTTTGGGGTCTCCGTTGGGTTTCGTTGGGTTTTCCATGGTCATCATGTTTGAAAAGTGTAAATTGTGGGTTTTGGAGAAGGTCAGGTAGGTTTAGGGTGGTGTTGGGGTGGATCTATGGTTTTGCGGGATTTTCTTCCAGTTTTGTTGTTGATCCCGTTCTTGTTTGGGTGTTTTTGACGTGTTTTGAGTTCTCCGTTGGGTTTCGTTTGGTTTTCCATGGTCATCATGGTGGAAAAGTGTAAATTGTGGGTTTTGGAGAAGATCAGGTAGGTTTAGGGTGGTTTTGGGGTGGATCTATGGTGTTGGGGGTTTTCTTTCGTTTTTGGGGGTGATCCGGTTCTTGTTTGCGGTGTTTTTGACGTGTTTTGGGGGCTCTGTTGGGTTTCGTTGGGTTTTCCATGGTCATCATGTTGGAAAAGGGTCAATTGTGGGTTTTGGAGAAGATCAGGGTGCT
This sequence comes from Aythya marila, assembly GCF_965140915.1. Classification (NCBI taxonomy): domain Eukaryota; kingdom Metazoa; phylum Chordata; class Aves; order Anseriformes; family Anatidae; genus Aythya; species Aythya marila. The sequence goes on from NW_028137721.1 coordinate 42,687, forward strand.
TTAGGGTGGTTTTGGGGTGGATCTATGGAATTTGGGCCTTTATTCTGTTTTTTGGGTGTGATCCTGTTCTTGTTTGCGGTGTTTTTGACGTGTTTTGGGGTCTCCGTTGGGTTTCGTTGGGTTTTCCATGGTCATCATGGTGGAAAATGGTAAATTGTGGGTTTTGGAGAACATCAGGTAGGTTTAGGGTGGTTTTGAGGTGGATCTATAGTTTTGGGGGTTTTCTTTCGTTTTTGGGTGTGATCCTGTTCTTGTTTGCGGTGTTTTTGACGTGTTTTGGGGGCTCTGTTGGGTTTCGTTGGGTTTTCCATGGTCATCATGTTGGAAAAGGGTCAATTGTGGGTTTTGGAGAAGATCAGGGTGCTTTAGGGTGGTTTTGGGGTGGATCTATGGAATTCGGGCCTGTATTCTGTTTTTTTGGGTGATCCTGTTCTTGTTTGCGGTGTTTTTGACGTGTTTTGGGGTCTCCGTTGGATTTTGTTGGGTTTTCCATGGTCATCATGGTGGAAAAGGGTAAATTGTGGGTTTTGGAGAACATCAGGTAGGTTTAGGGTGGTTTTGGGGTGGATCTATGGTTTTGGGGGTTTTCTTTCGTTTTTGGGTGTGATCCTGTTCTTGTTTGCGGTGTTTTTTACATGTTTTGGGGTCTCCGTTGGGTTTCCTTGGCTTCTCGTTGATCGTTAATTTAAATTGGTGTGGATTGTGGGTTTTGCAGAAGATCAGGTGAGTTTAGAGTTGTTTGGGGGTTGGATCCGTGCTTTTTGGGGATTTTCTTCCAGTTTTGGGGGTGATCCCGTTTTTGTTTGGGGTGTTTTTGACGTGTTTTGTGGTCTCCGTTGGGTTTCGTTTGGTTTTCCATGGTCATCATGGTGGAAAAGTGTAAATTGTGGGTTTTGGAGAAGATCAGGTAGGTTTAGCGTGGTTTTGGGGTGGATCTATGGTTTTGGGGGTTTTCTTTCGTTTTTGGGGGTGATCCGGTTCTTGTTTGCGGTGTTTTTGACGTGTTTTGGGGGCTCTGTTGGGTTTCGTTGGGTTTTCCATCGTCATCATGTTGGAAGAGGGTCAATTGTGGGTTTTGGAGAAGATCAGGGTGCTTTAGGGTGTTTTGGGGGTGGATCTATGGAATTTGGGCCTTTATTCTGTTTTTTTGGGTGTGATCCTGTTCTTGGTTGCGGTGTTTTTGACGTGTTTTGGGGTCTCCGTTGGGTTTCGTTGGGTTTTCCATGGTCATCATGGTGGAAAAGTGTAAATTGTGGGTTTTCGAGAAGATCAGGTAGGTTTAGGGTGGTTTTGGGGTGGATCTATGGCTTTGGGGGTTTTCTTTCGTTTTTGGGTGTGATCCTGTTCTTGTTTGCGGTGTTTTTGACGTGTTTTGGGGTCTCCGTTTGGTTTCGTTGTGTTCTCGTTGGTCGTTAAGTTAAATTGGAGTGGATGGTGGGTTTTGCAGAAGATCAGGTGAGTTTTGAGTGGTTTGGGGGTTGGATCCGTACTTTATGTGGATTTTCTTCCAGTTTTGGAGGTGATCCCGTTCTTGTTTGGGGTGTTTTTGACGTGTTTTGGGGTCTCCATTGGGTTTTGTTGGGTTTTCCGTGGTCATCATGGTGGAAATGCATAAATGGTGGGTTTTGGAGAACATCAGGTAGGTTTAGGATGGTTTTGGGGTGGATCTATGGTTTTGGGGGATTTTCTTCCAGTTTTTGGGTGATCCCGTTCGTGTTTGCGGTGATTTTGACGTGTTTTGGGGTCTCCGTTGGGTTTCGTTTGGTTTTCTGTGGTCATCATGGTGGAAAAGGGTAAGTTGCGGGTTTTGGAGAACATCAGGTAGGTTTGGGGGCACTTTGGGGTTGGATTCTTGCTATTTGGGGTTTTCTTCTGTTTTTTTGGGGTGATCCCTTTCTTTTTTGGGGTGTTTTTGACATGTTTTGTGGTCTTTGTTGGGTTTCATTGGGTTCTTGTTTGACGTTAAGGGAAATGGGAGTGGATTGTGGGTTTTGGAGAAGATCATGTCAGTTTAGTGTGGTTTTGGGGGGCAATTCATAGTTTTTGGTGTTTTTTCTTCTGATCCCGTTCTTTTTTGGGGTGTTTTAGACGTGTTTTGGGGTCTCCATTGGGTTTTGTTGGGTTTTCCGTGGTCATCATGGTGGAAAAGGGTAAATTGTGGGTTTTGGAGAACATCAGGTAGGTTTAGGGTGGTTTTGAGGTGGATCTATTGTTTTGAGGGGTTTTCTTCCAGTTTTGGGGGTGATCCCGTTCTTGTTTGGGTTTTTTTTTTGACGTGTTTTGGGGTCTCCGTTGGGTTTCGTTGGCTTCTCGTTGGTCGTTAATTTAAATGGGTTTGGATTGTGGGTTTTGGAGAAGATCAGGTGAGTTTAGAGTGGTTTGGGGGTTGGATCCGTGTTTTTTGGAGATTTTCTTCTAGTTTTGGGGGTGATCCCCTTCTTGTTTGGGGTGTTTTTGACATATTTTGTGATCTCCGTTGGGTTGTGTTGGGTTTTCCGTGTTCATCGTGGTGGAAAAGGGTAAATTGTGTGTTTTGGAGAACATCAGGTAGGTTTAGGGTGGTTTTGCGGTGGATCTATGGTTTTGGGGGTTTTCTTTCGTTTTTGGGGGTGATCCTGTTCTTGTTTGCGGTGTTTTTGACGTGTTTTGGGGGCTCTGTTTTTTTTCGTTTGGTTTTCCTTGGTCATCATGTTGGAAAAGTGTAAATTGTGGGTTTTGGAGAAGGTCAGGTAGGTTTAGGGTGGTGTTGGGGTGGATCTATGGTTTTGCGGGATTTTCTTCCAGTTTTGTTGTTGATCCCGTTCTTGTTTGGGTGTTTTTGACGTGTTTTGTGGTCTCCGTTGGGTTTCGTTTGGTTTTCCGTGGTCATCCTAGTGGAAAAGAGTAAGTTGTGGGTTTTGGAGAACATCAGGTAGGTTTAGGGTGCTTTTCGGGAGGATATGTGGTATTTGGCATTTTGTTCTATTTTTTGGGTTAATTCTGTTCTTTTTTGGGTGTTTTTGGCGTGTTTTGCGGTCTCTGTTGGGTTTCGTTAGGTTCTCGTTGGTCGTCAAGGTAAATGGGAGTGGATTGTGGGTTTTGGAAAGATCAGGTTAGTTTACGGCGGTTTGGGGGGGAAATTCATAGTTTTTGGTGTTTTTTCTTCTGATCCCGTTCTTTTTTGGGGTGTTTTAGGCGTGTTTTTGGGTCTCCGTTGTGTTTTGTTGGGTTTTCCGTGGTCATCATGGTGGAAATGCATAAATGGTGGGTTTTGGAGAACATCAGGTAGGTTTAGGGTGGTTTTGAGGTAGATCTATGGTTTTGAGGGGTTTTCTTTCAGTTTTTGGGTGATCCCATTCGTGTATGCGGTGGTTTTGACGTGTTTTGGGGTCTCCGTTGGGTTTCGTTTGGTTTTCCATGGTCATCATGTTGGAAAAGGGTAAGTTGCGGGTTTTGGAGAACATCAGGTAGGTTTGGGGGGACTTTGGGGGTGGATTCTTGCTATTTGGGGTTTTCTTCTCTTTTTTTGGGGGTGATCCCTTTCTTTTTTGGGGTGTTTTTGACGTGTTTTGCGGTCTTTGTTGGGTTTCATTGGGTTCTCGTTTGACGTTAAGGTAAATGGGAGCGGATTGTGGGTTTTGGAGAAGATCATGTGAGTTTAGTGTGGTTTTGGGGGGCAATGCATAGTTTTTGGTGTTTTTTCTTCTGATCCCGTTCTTTTTTGGGGTGTTTTTGACTTTTTTTTTGTGGTGTCCGTTGGGTTTCGTTGGGTTTTCCCTGGTCATCATGGTGGAAAATGGTAAATTGTGGGTTTTGGAGAACATCAGGTAGGTTTAGGGTGGTTTTGAGGTGGATCTATAGTTTTGGGGTTTTTCTTTCGTTTTTGGGGGTGATCCGGTTCTTGTTTGCGGTGTTTTTGACGTGTTTTGGGGGCTCTGTTGGGTTTCGTTGGGTTTTCCATGGTCATCATGTTGGAAAAGGGTCAATTGTGGGTTTTGGAGAAGATCAGGGTGCTTTAGGGTGGTTTTGGGGTGGATCTATGGAATTCGGGCCTGTATTCTGTTTTTTTGGGTGATCCTGTTCTTGTTTGCGGTGTTTTTGACGTGTTTTGGGGTCTCCGTTGGGTTTTGTTGGGTTTTCCATGGTCATCATGGTGGAAAAGGGTAAATTGTGGGTTTTGGAGAACATCAGGTAGGTTTAGGGTGGTTTTGGGGTGGATCTATGGTTTTGGGGTTTTTCTTTCGTTTTTGGGTGTGATCCTGTTCTTGTTTGCGGTGTTTTTTACGTGTTTTGGGGTCTCCGTTGGGTTTCCTTGGCTTCTCATTGGTCGTTAATTTAAATGGGTGTGGATTGTGGGTTTTGCAGAAGATCAGGTGAGTTTAGAGTTGTTTGGGGGTTGGATCCGTGCTTTTTGGGGATTTTCTTCCAGTTTTGGGGGTAATCCCGTTTTTGTTTGGGGTGTTTTTGACGTGTTTTGTGGTCTCCGTTGGGTTTCGTTGGGTTTTCCATGGTCATCATGGTGGAAAAGTGTAAATTGTGGGTTTTGGAGAAGATCAGGTAGGTTTACGGTGGTTTTGGGGTGGATCTATGGTGTTGGGGGTTTTCTTTCGTTTTTGGGGGTGATCCTGTTCCTTTCTGGGGTGGTTTTGACGTGTTTTGGGGTCTCTGTTGTGTTTCGTTGGGTTTTCCTTGGTCATCATGTTGGAAAAGGGTCAATTGTGGGTTTTGGAGAAGATCAGGGTGCTTTAGGGTGGTTTTGGGGTGGATCTATGGAATTTGGGCCTTTATTCTGTTTTTTGGGATGATCCTGTTCTTGTTTAGGGTGTTTTTGACGTGTTTTGGGGTCTTTGTTGGGTTTCGTTGGGTTCTCGTTGGTCGTTAAGTTAAATGGGAGTGGATGGTGGGTTTTGCAGAAGATCAGGTGAGTTTAGGGTGGTTTGGGGGTTGGATCCGTGCTTTTTGGGGATTTTCTTCCAGTTTTGGGGGTGATCCCGTTCTTGTTTGGGGTGTTTTTGACGTGTTTTGGGGTCTCCGTTGGGTTTCGTTGGGTTTTCCATGGTCATCATGGTGGAAAAGTGTAAATTGTGGGTTTTGGAGAAGATCAGGTAGGCTTAGGGTGGTTTTGGGGTGGATCTATGGTTTTGGGGGTTTTCTTCCAGTTTTTGGGTGATCCCGTTCGTGTTTGCGGTGGTTTTGACGTGTTTTGAGTTCTCCGTTGGGTTTCTTTTGGTTTTCCGTGGTCATCATGGTGGAAAAGGGTAAGTTGCGGGTTTTGGAGAACATCAGGTAGGTTTGGGGGGACTTTGGGGGTGGATTCTTGCTATTTGGGGTTTTCTTCTGTTTTTTGGGGGTGATCCTTTTCTTTTTTGGGGTGTTTTTGACGTGTTTTGCGGTCTTTGTTGGGTTTCATTGGGTTCTTGTTTGACGTTAAGGTAAATGGGAGCGGATTGTGGGTTTTGGAGAAGATCATGTCAGTTTAGTGTGGTTTTGGGGGGCAATTCATAGTTTTTGGTGTTTTTTCTTCTGATCCCGTTCTTTTTTGGGGTGTTTTTGACTTGTTTTGTGGTCTCTGTTGTGTTTCGTTGGGTTTTCCTTGGTCATCATGTTGGAAAAGGGTCAATTGTGGGTTCTGGAGAACATCAGGTAGGTTTGGGGTGGTTTTGGGGTGGATCTATGGAATTTGGGCCTTTATTCTGTTTTTTGGGATGATCCTGTTCTTGTTTAGGGTGGTTTTGACGTGTTTTGGGGTCTCCGTTGGGTTTCGTTGGGTTCTCGTTTGTCGTTAATGTAAATGGGAGTAGATTGTGGGTTTTAGAAATGATCAGGTGAGTTTAGGGTGGTTTTGGGGGGAAATTCATAGTTTTTGGTGTTTTTTTCTTCTGATCCCGTTCTTTTTTGGGGTGTTTTTGATGTGTTTTGGGGTCTTTGTTGTGTTTCGTTGGGTTTTCCATGGTCATCATGGTGGAAAAGTGTAAATTGTGGGTTTTGGAGAACATCAGGTAGGTTTAGTGTGGTTTTGAGGTGGATCTATGGTTTTGGGGGTTTTCTTTCGTTTTTGCTTGTGATCCTGTTCTTGTTTGGGGTGTTTTTGACGTGTTTTGGGGTCTCTGTTGGGTTTCATTGGGTTTTCCATGGTCATCATGGTGGAAAAGTTTAAATTGTGGGTTTTGCAGAAGATCAGTTAGGTTTAGAGTGGTTTTGGGGTTGATCTATGGTTTTGGGGGTTTTCTTTCATTTTTGGTGGTGATCCTGTTCTTGTTTGGTGTGTTTTTGACGTGTTTTGGCGTCTCCGTTGGGTTTTAGTGTGGTTCTTGTTGGTCATCATGTTGAAAAACGGTAAACTGTGGGTTTTGGAGAACATCAGGTAGCTTAGGGGGCCTTTTGGGGTGGATCTATGGCTTTTGTGGTTTTCTTTCCTTTTTGGTGTGATCCTGTTTATTTTTGTGCTGTTATTGACGTGTTTTGGGGTCTCCGTTGGGTTTTGTTGGGTTTCCATTGGATTTTCTGGTGGTTGGGAGTGGATTGTACATTTAGGAGAACATCAGGTAGGTTTAAGGGTTTTGGGGGGTTAAATCACGTTTTTTCTTCTGATCCAGTTTACTTTTGGGGTGTTTTTGACGTGTTTTGGGGTTTCCGTTGTGTTTCGTTGAGATCCTAATGGATTTTATGGTGGTTGGGAGTGGACTTTGGGATTTGGAGAATATCACGTAAGTTTAGGTTGGTTTTCGGATTGGATCCGTGCTTTTTGGGGATTTTGTTCCAGTTTTGGGGGTGATGTCGTTTTTCTTAGGGGTGTTTTTGACGTGTTTTGGGGTCTCCATTGGGTTTCGTTGGGTTTTCCGTGGTCATCGTGATGGAAAAGGGTAAATTGTGGAATTTGGAGAACATCAGGTAGGTTTACGGTGGTTTTTGGGTGGATCTATGGTTTCTGTTTTTTTTTGTTTTTTTTTTTTTTTTGTTTTTGTTTTTTTTTTTTTCTCCCAAGAACCATATAATTTACATGCAAAACATTGTACATAGAGATTAATATCAAAATGCAATACACATCACGTGCACTTTAAGCTGGACTCTAGTATATGGTAAACACACCAGGGTACATATTGCTTTGAAACCACCATTTTTTTTTAATGTCATGCATACCACTTAATATTTAGTCTTTTGTTTTGTATTTCTCTGATTTTATACAAATATACCAGTGCTTATTATACTATTTACTGGAAAAGAATAAAAAAATCAGATCTGTGTGCCCTCTTCAAATCAAAATTTTGTTGTGAGAGCACTGGATAAATATATATACACACACCAACAAGTGTCATAAGGTTTGCCTTTGCTGACGGAAGATAAATAGTACAAAGAAAGTCTGTCTAGTTTGTTTTACAGACTTGTCTTTCTCAGTATGGAACAAACTGACCTCCCTGGTCTAACTTTGCAGTTGACTATTCTGCCTTTGTCCTGCAGAGAAGAGCAAGAAAGGAACAAATCTATTTTTGCACCCCAAAAACGCATTAGAGGAGGATTATCACACCCACCTAAGGGTACTTCCTTGTTTGTTTATAAAGCACAAAGCATTTCTCTTGGACAGTCTCTGTTGCTGGCCTCTTTTGTGCCTTCCATTTATAATAAAGATATTAAGATGCTTACCCCTTGCTTGTTTTTTTTTTTTTTTATTTGTTTATTTGTTTGTTTTTGTTTTTTTTTTAAAGAACAGTGGAAGTGGAGAGTCGGATGACAAGCAAGAACAAACACTAGAAACTCCTTGTTCTGCCCCTGCTTTTTAATCACCCAGCATCACCCCGGCTGCAAAACAGCCTCTGCTGATTTACCTGCTTGTTAAAGCACCCCACAGGCTGCAAGTGCGGTGTGCTAGGTGTCAAGTTATATTTAACGGTGCACACGTAACCATTCATCTTCCCACAGTCGAAGCACAGAACAGCCTCTTGCTAACACAACTCATCCCTGCTGCTGCAAGAAACCTCATGGCCTGCAGGAAAACCTCAAGCTAAGAGTTCCAAAGCAAAAGCAGAAAACGCATCATTTGTACTCTTTCTATTTGAGGGAATTCTAGCTGCTAAACGCTGCCTACATCTGAGGGCACGTTCTGAGGCTGCCGGGAAGGACACTCAACACCCACTGACAGCAGGAGTGCAAAGATGCCAGCCAAGAAGGCAAAGGTTAGAGATGAACGCTGCCTCAGCTTCCTCCAGCAGCCAGCTGGGGGTCACCTTTCACCACGCTCTCTGAGACTCGGAGCCCCAAGTTACCGCAGCCGCCACGTACAGCTGCTCCTTGCTGGCCCAAACTATTTGAAGAGTCTTCAGACTTCAGGGACCTGTTTTACGACAGCCTCAAGATCAAATTCATCTGTTCCTGAAGGCGCTGATCGTCCTGCTGTTTCTGTAGCTGTCAAAGAACAATCCTGAACTGAGGCACTCGTCTGATCAAACAGTGCTTCGGCACAGATTTGTCTTTAGCTTGACACATCAAGGTGAAGAGGAATCGATTCTTGCAAGCAACCTCTCAAGCAGGGATCTAATTAGGTGACCAAAACGACAGATCTGTTGTGCAGATCTGAGCACGTCACTCTGCAGGGAATCACTTTCAAGCCTAAGATGTTTCACCCATCTCCCTGCCCCAGAGCGACACAAGGAAAGCTCTTAAGCAATTGCTAGCCTCTCCTCAGTGCTCACGAGTCCCAAATCACTAATTTTACAATATATAAACCATGGCAGCTGGCACCTAGTTGGCACACGGTGACACTGCACACGTTGGCAGTGCTGTCAGGAGCTGGAAAGTCAGGGGTGAGGGGGTTAAGGGAAAACCACACATCAGTTTAGCAACTTGGCTCCCGTAGGATACTTCCCACGGCAGGAGTTTTAGCAAAGTCCCTCCCTCAGAGGGACCTGCTGGCTAATTAAAACAGGACTTCTGCTGGAGCAGTCAGAAGGCAGCAGGGTATCAGGAGATATCCAGTGGGCATCACCGTCAGTCTGTGGCAGTTTGGGGTCCAGGTATCAGTGGTTATGCGTGGTTTTCTCTGCTTCACTTTCTCCAAAGCTGTGAAAAAATAGTTCTTTTACAGCACTGTACAGTCACACGTTACGGATGGAACCAGCTGCATCAACTTCCAGTACGACGGTGTTGGAAAAAGGTGCCTTTGGTGGTCAGGAGCACAACAGCTCTGGTGAGGTGTTATTTAAGTGTGTTCTTACATCTGAGTTTCCTCATAGCAGTATGTAGCTGAGGGGGTCCAGGTTTCCCAGGTAAGATTGATGTTTTTTCTCCTACCAAGCACCAGCTCAGTATACAAAGCTCTGTTAATAACACCCAAGCGTGTAGATGTTAAACTGAAACTGCTTTTAAACCTATTTGTTGTTATGAAAATAGCTTAATACACCATCTTCACAGGGTAAAAATTCACATGGAAGGACAAAAAAACCCAGAAGCGCTTCCTGAGCTTCAGTTTACCAACAGCACCATCGGATTTAGATCCTGGCCTGGCAGCCAGGATGCAGGGTCTGTAAGCATTGCTGCGATGTGCAAGTGCCAAGGCAGGTTTCTGGCCTGCCCTGAATAAAATACCTTTTTTTTTTAATACAAACAGCGTGCCAGGTACGCTGTAATGCCAATGTGCCAGCTCAATAGAGGATGTCAAACAACAGAGGCGTTTATCCTAATTTCTGGCATGAAAACACTTTTAACAGCATTCTTTTCATGAAGAAAACCCTCTCTATCTTCTCCAATGCTCCAGGATCTGCTGCAGCTGCAGCAGCCGCGCTGGTACAACCCACATCTTTGCCAAATCTTTTCAATAATTGTGCTTTACCTCGGCAATGTTGAGGTCACTCCTCTTCCTCCTCCAGCTGAGCAAGCATCTCGCTGGCTCTGCCACACCGCAGGTGCAGAAGCGAAAGCTGGGAACACAGGAGTCAAACTCTCAGTGCTCACAAAGCCACCAGGGCAGAGGGCTGACACAGAGGCACCCCGGATCCGCTCTCCCTCCCCGCTGCGAGGCTCGCAGCAGCCCCAACCCGAAGCACACACAATGCTTCGCATGGTGATGTCACCGCTGATTCTGAGTCCCCACGTGAGGATCTGCTTCACCACTCTCAACGTTGGTGTTGGTTTTTGATTTTTTTTTTTTTTTTCTTTTAAACATTCTCAGCTTATGGGAAACCATCAGGTAAACCACAGATCGCTAGGGAAGAAGGCCCACACGAGGGAAGTCCGTGCTTTTCTTCCAGGCAGTGGCACGTGCTTTAACACGCCGCGTTCGACAAAGCAGCTCTCCCCGTTTTGCTCAGTGGCAACAGGCACGACTGCAACGCACACAGGTGTAGGCAGCACCTGCAGGTCCCAAACCCTTAACCCGTTTTTAGAGAGCACCAATTTTTTAAGTAGTGCTTTTCCCTTAATCCATGACCCCTTCTTTCCTTTATTTCTATCGGGTGGCTCTCCTCCATTTTCCTCCTCAGTGTCTGAGCAGACACTGGGAATTGTTTCCGGAGGAAGGGCACTGCTGAAGCTCCTCCATCTACTCTCCGAGAAAAGAGAGTATGTTAAAGAATTCATCTTTCCTTTCTTTTCCCTTTTTTAAATACAATTTCTGAAATCAACGCTGCGGCCTGGCAGCAAATACCTACGGGACTAAAGTTGATTCCTCATCCTCGCTGTAACGTTGTAGTTAACCTCCCAACGAACCCATCTCCCCAGGAAGCGGCCATTTGAGATGGGAAGGGGCAGAGCAAGAGGAAGCTCTCCTTAGCCTAGCTCTTCCCCCAACACCACCTCGCCACCCAGCACCAAATTCAATTCACCTGCTCCGCCCGATCACTCGAACGGGCGTCCGACGCTGGCACATGCCGCAGCGGTGGTTCTGACGTGCCTTAAATCACCTCTCCGCAGAATATCTCGGGTCTGTACGCTCAAATAACGCAGTATTTGAGAAACAACGCCCAGAGCTCACACTCTGAGTGCAGCCCAACAGCACCGAAGCACCGGTAGGCTAAACATTCCAAACCTGGCAACAAGGCTGACCCAAGCAACAGCACGGAACCCTTCTGCACCTTCAGCGTGGACATCAGCGTAAGGAAACACAGACCTCCAAATTTTAAGCGAGATCCAAATTTTAAGTGAGAAACGCAAAAGGTCACCCAACCGGCTTGTTTTCAGCAAGCTAAAGGAGAAATTAAGGCGACAACCGGGTGCATCCAGAGTTAGTCAGATCCTGAAGGCAGTTCCTTGGGGGAACGGAGGAGCAACGCGCCAGATGAGGGCTGCCTTACAGCGCACCCCTTAGAGGCACTGCTACGGAAGGAAGGCAGAAGGTTGGAACTCAAAAGAACTAGCAAGGCGCCCGTTAAGGGGGAAATCTTTCATTTTTTTCTCAGCAGAACCTCCCCTCTCCCCCCCCCCATGAAGGCAGACCGGGGACTCATTGCTTCCTTAGGGAGAGGGCAGGGACGGGGCAGGGTGGTGGGACAGATGGCCAGAGGGTCGGATGGATGGACAGACAGCCGGACAGAGGGCCCAGCAAGGCCTGACGAAGGGCTCAGGAGCGGGAGGGAAGGGCAGGGCGAGGGGAAGGGCAGAGAAGTACAAATCTTTTTTTCCTTGTGATAACTTTTCTTGACCAAAAAACACGATTGTGAATGAGGGAAAATGAAAGATGTAACATGGGGACGTGCGGATACTCACGATGATGCAGCCTTCTATCCGCATGTTCACCTGCTCATAGAGCCACACCTGGATCCTTGACCTCTGCAGAACGAAGGAGGAGAGTAAGTCGGGCCACAAACACTGAGCACTTTTGTTCTCTCATGTGTTCAGAAATACCTGCTAGCCACAGCCACGACAGCTCCCAAACGCTCCGAGGAGCAACTCTCAGGGGCAGTTTCAATGAGCAATCTGACGTTTCCACAATACAGCTAAATAAAAACATCATACGATGGGTGAGCAATTGGCTAACGGGCAGGGCCCAAAGGGTTATGGTAAATGGGGCTGAATCAGGCTGGCGGGCGGTCACCAGTGGGGTCCCTCAAGGCTCCATTTTAGGGCCGGTACTCTTCAATATTTTTATAAACGATCTGGATGTAGGAATAGAAGGTATTTTGAGCAAGGTAGCAGAAGATGAGGTTCTGGGGCGCTGCGTTAAGGGCTCAGCACGGGGACGACAGTTCCGGGCTCGGGACAAGGCCCCAAACCCCACAGCGAGGCCTCAGGGCCCCGCAACAAGGCCTCAAGGCCCGGGTCGAGCCCCCAGGGCCCCAGATCCAAGCCCCCTGAGGTCCGAGCCGCCCCCCACCCACCTCCACGGCACCCCCCAGCCACAGGAAGGATACGATGGGCTGCACCATCACCTTCTGCACCTTCTGGCCCTGCCCGCGGTACGCCATGGCTGCTGCCGCCTCGCCGCTCCCGCTCCCAGCACCGCAGCCAGAAGAGGCGAAGGCTGATGGTAGAACAGGGCTTCTTGGGGTGAAGGGAAAGCGAGGGCAGGTGGGCGCAGTCTCTGAGCTCTCCTCCTCCTGATTTTGCTTTTTCTCCCCCATTTCTGAGCCGGCAGAAGTCCCCGTGAAGTCCTTCGGCAAGATGAAGGCCTGCGTGAGCTCCAGCAGCAGTTTTGTCGGCGGAGGTTTTCCCTGGTGGGGCCGGGGCGTCACAGCACACACACACACACACACACACACAGACGCGTGGTTTTGTCCAAACATTAAGTATTTACAACAAATTCGACAAGCGCTTTTCCTCTGCCAGCAGCAAATGCCTGAGGGCCCCCACAGCTTCACAAATCATAGCGGGAAGAGCCTACCGTGCCGCGAAAAGTTCGGAAAATAATTCAAAATTGATCTGCTAGGGGAAAAAAAATGATGGCTGGTGGCAGGGTACACAATACACCCGAATCTCAGCTCTGTCCTCCGCAGGGTCAGTGCCCACGCCCAAGCACGATGCTGATGGCACCCGAACATTTGCTGTAGCAGGCAGCAGAGCCAGCAGCTCAGGGGAGCAAGTTTTAAAACCAAGAGGCACTTAAACAACCCTTCATCGACCCCGTGACTGCGGCAGAGTCCCGACTGCTCGCCCCGGAGTCCTCACACCAGCAAAAAGCACCAACCAAAGCCTGGGGGAACTTTGGTATAGCACAAGAGAAGGGAGTGGGGGTAGCGGAGCCGCATGGCAGAGCTGCTGCTTTTCACCATTTGATCCTCCCTGATAATTGAAAGGAAGGCTGGGTGGGCTGACCCCCACCCCCATTCCTGGCAGCAAGTTTGGTCCACAACACACTGGAATAACGATTCTGCTCCCTCCCACCCCTACAGCTTCATCATCTGACACGGGTACAGTCAAAACAATGGCATACATGAGTAAAAGTCAAGAGTTGACATAGTAACTCCAGGATTTGGCTATCAACTGTCCGAGAAATCAGAACACCGAAGCTTCACAATGTGCCCAACATCGAGTTGTGCCAAGGGCGGAGGAAGGAAGAAGCTTTACATTTAAGCCTTCAGAGCATCGCTCCATCAGAAGATCGATTTGCAGCCACCATGGCGTGCCAATGGAGATCTTTCTGTGCCAAAAGAAGTGCTTTGTCCTCTTGATATCGAAGGTAACCACCTATAGTTACAGAATGCATGCACAAGACCTTAACTCTGACCAGCAGGGAAATTTAGGACAACTGAGCGCAGATCCTGCCAATTTCTACCACTTCGGACTGTGCTTTAAGTCTCATTGCAAAGCCTCAGTTAGAAAAAGGATCACCTCGGGGTATCCAACAAGAAGAACAGTTTTAATTTTTATTTTTTTTTTTAATTATACCCTAGGACTACGCAGTTCAACTGTCAATCATCTCGGAGAGTTCAAGGAGGAGGTCATCCTCGTCCTTCCCTGGGTCTAAGTCGATTTCGGCTTCCAGTCTGCCTCCTGAGATTTCCCAAAGTAGCTTCTCAAAATCTTCATCCGCAGAGAAGGGCGCGTTCCCTGTGGAACTCAGCCGGCGTGTCCGTGCCTCTTCTGGCTGGGAAGAAGCTGAGGTCGAGGTCTCGAGATCCATCTCCATCTGCTCCTCAAATCTTTCCGGGCTTCCAAGATGCACTTCAGGTCTTGGGAGAGCAAGAAAGAACAATCAGGATATGCCATTTCTTAACGGGAAATCCCTTTCCTGCAAACTGGCTCTTAAAACTGTAGGCAAGCCCTCCTACGCTTCAATCTTACACAGGGATTGTTATCAATCAACCCAGGGCTACATTTAGAGCCCGATGTGTTACCAGGTACATTTTTCAGTCTGGGGGTTTATCTGTGAAGCCAGGGCACCTGGAGTTGAGGTGGCATTCTTGAGGACCAAAAGGCAGAGGACACTACTCATCATCTATCACCTCACGAGGAAGTAGAACTTCACCTCATCCTCGTTCAGGTATTCAGACAACCCAAGAAGTCACCGGAAAGCTGTGCTGACTTGCAGCATTTCAAGAAAGCCTAATTAAGCAATCCTGCTAGCTGCTAGAAAGTGGTTTCAGGTGACTTATTCCTTTGATGGATTTTGGCTTCAATTATCTCAGAACCCTCATTTTTTCCCACATGTGACAGAACTTATGTTTCCCTGGGGATATACACTGATTAAGAAAAAGAACAAGTTGGGGTTGTCACCTGTTTTGGGGATTTTCTTCAAGTCTGATGGCTGGGACGTGCTCCGGCACGTCTGAAACACCCTAGAAAGCAGCAAAACAGTATTTATGACACATGGGTAAAAGATTCCTTAATAGCTTTTTCCTCCACACTGCTTCTCCTCTGGCATTGCGGAGCCGTGGCCAAAATACAAAACCAAGGTGCTCCTGAAGAAAGTTCACATTCACCTGGAGGTTACTCATGATCTGGTGTCTTTTAAGAACATGGCATTAATGGACAAAATCCCCCACACCAGAGAAATCACAGCATCAGAGTACCGGTTAAAGAGTGCCATTCATCTCATAAATACAGAAGGGTTCTACAAGCATCCTGGAGACAGCTACTGGATTTCAAAGGAAACAGAAGGCCTGCAGAACGTTTGAGTTTTCCACCTTTTCAAATAGAGGAGGGTAGAAATTTAACAAGGGATCCATCGCTGCATTAGCCCCTGGCCTTACCATGGCTGCTTTTCTGGCTGGAGGTCCCATCATGTCAGCATCAAAGGCAGTCTGTAGTTCCACAGCTGCTATGGCAGAGGGATAACTCCCAGGTGCCTTACGTTTCAGTGCCTTCTTCTTGGGGAAAGTGACTTTCCCACGCGAAGGCTTCGCAGATGTCATAAAGTTGGCTAGAGTAAAAGGAAGAGAGAACTGATACAGTCTTGCTCTGCCTCAGGAAAAATCCAGGTTCTCTTAATCATTTCCACAGTCCTTCTACACAGTTAAATGCATTTGGCCAGCACAATTACACCGCCATTGCCTGGATTCTCAGGAATCTTTTCCACATAGTAAACTCTGTCTACCAACAATCCATACAAAGGAACAAAGAAACCGAAGAGCTATAGTAAATAATAATCCAGGACAAGGGAAACCTCAGACACATAGCAATCCTAAGTGCAAGCTAGGTTCACAAATATAGACAGCTTTTATATTTAAAGTCCTGCTCCCACTAGGAAAGGAAAAAGCAGCAGTTATAGTAGGACAAGAGTGTATGCAACTGTTGTACCAGCTTCCTCTCCCTTGCAGTGATGTCCCACAGTTAAGTTGTTCTACAAAGTCCACATTTGTAGTGTCATTTTCTAGTCTCCCGTTCCTTACCTAACATCTGGCTGGCAGGAAAAGAAGCAAACTAAGAAAAAGAAAGTACACCCTTCGCTTCGTAGCACTGCGTGGCAAAATGCACCCAGCCAGAGTTACAGCATGAGAATTGTCATCTTCTGTCTGTATTTCAGAAGACAACCTAAGTAACTCTTAACCTTCAACACTTACTTTTAGCTTCCTGGCCCTGAAATTGAGCTGCCACTTTCCCTGCTGGTTCAGTATTAAAGAAGCCAGCAGTAGATTTGACAGCAGCTTCCTCCTGCCGAAGCTTCTCTTGTTGTTCTCTCTGTTGCCACTTCTCCCACCGTCTCTCTTCAAAGCTCTTCTCTGGACATTTACAAGTTCCACTCTGCTGAGTGGGCTAGAAGGAAAGAAAAGTAGTGCATGAATAGGACAAAAAAAAAAAAAAAAATCCGTGGAGATTTCGTTAAGAAAATCTGATCAGCAATCCCTCCAAAATGGTCTTGATGTGGAACAGCATATTAATCTCGTTCAGGTTACTGTTGTTTTTTTTTTTTTTTTTTTTTTTTTTTGTTTCCATAAAATTCTGCCTGTAACAAGAGCCATGCTTTACTATGGACGCAGTCTCACATATCTGCAATATCCACTATAGCAAGCTTCTTTAAACAGCTAGGGTGTTCTGCTGTACATCTATTTATCACATTCTTTTTAAGCAGCAGAAAGTCATACAAGTTCCCCTATACAGTATCCACTGACAGATTGATTTCCTTGAACACAGAACTCTGGCCTTCTGTATTAAATCCTTCATGTCTGACAGATCAAGTCAGTAAGAACAAAAAGAATTCCCTCCACGTTAACTGTGTAGATTTCAGCTGGTGCTAACAGGGTTTCTTTGTTGCTGTGGTATAAACAGACTGATTCCAAGTTTGAGGATTACAGAGTTGTCTGGAAATGCTGCTGGTGATAGGATTTAGACTGCACTGCAGCTCCTACCAGCTGCTGAAGGGTAAGAACACACTCAAGAGGGTGGCACACGGTGAGTAACAAAACTTGTCAGAATTATCAGAAATTGTACGAATGTATGTGTGTCTTCACAGAGGACTCACCTATACATCAGGTCCAGAGGAAAGTTTAGGAAAAGGCCGGTTCAATTCCACTGCCTTCTTTTCTTCTTTTTCAGGTGCTTTAAAAAAAGACAAAAAAAAGTGTTGTCAACGGCAGAAATAAAGAAAGCTGGGTACTTGTTTCCTTTGTGCATTTATTTCCTTGTGTCCCATGAGAGAGAGAGAGAAAGGCTACAATGTGCAAGCCATTCAGCATTTATCCATGAAGCAGATCCTGAGCAAACTGAACTTGCTCAATATGGGAAGCACCTCACTGGGGCAGGCATTAAAGCATCTTATTACCTGTTAGTTTTGTGCTCCATAAAGATTTCTGCTCTGCTGGGGCAGGTCCGGGTTGTGCTGAGGGAGCTGGCACATCTCCTTCACTCTGCTGCATCCGCAGAGCTTTCTCACGCTTTATTTCTTCCAAGGTTTTAACACGCACTTCTCCTTCTGGCTTGACTTTTCCTGCCGGCTCCTTTGCCTGCCCTTTGCTGGGCCCGGACAGAGCGAGCTGCTTCTTGGACTCACCCTGAATTTCGCTCTTGCTATGGCATTCTCCTGCTTTTTTCTTCTCTTCTACCAAGCGATTATTCTTTTTTTCAGACAAGGCTTCAGAAAAAGTTTGGATGCGACCTGCACGAGCAGCTCTTGCCCCTGCGCTGGAATCTTCAGTTTTACCGTGCCCTTCAGCCTCGGCTTTGGCTTGAGTTTCGCATCTCTGAAGAGCTTTCTCACGACGGATTTCCTCCAGTGTTTTCACATGGATCTCTCCCATCGGCTTAGCAGCCTTCCCTGTCATCATCAAGAAATGAGGAGAAGCACCAACATTTAAAGAGAGTCCAGCAATATTTTAAGTCTCCAAAATTTGTCAGAGCACTAAGGAAAACTCATCTTGAGCGTTCCCAATAATGCATCTTAGAACAATATCCTTAGAACAACATTCTCCTCCTCCTCTGAGCCACTTGTATTTTGAAGACCAGCCCTATCCAGAGAGAACTGCTACACAGAAATGCTGCTTTACTTTATTACTTTTTCAGACTGCATTTCAAATTCCTGCTCCTGGCAGTGGTTCTATTCTAATTGTACGTAACGGTTCACAGAAGCAGCTAAAAACCTCGACCAGGCACAAGTAGAAAATAAACACACACCTAGAGCCAGAGTTCTGATAGTGGCTGTCAGAAGAGCTTCAGCACTCAAGCAAGAGGCGTCAGTTCTTTGTTTTCGTTTAAATTAGTTTGTAGGGATGTATGAAAGCAGTCCAAGTTCATGGAAAGGAAGGAGGAGAAAGCATATTTAATATCTAGCTGTTACCTCTCTCAGTACTGGTCTGTTTAGGAGGTAATCCCAGCCTGTCCTTCAGAGACTTGGGAACTCGAACTGCAAAACAGAAAAAGAACGAATTAGGGAGGCTGCATAATGTCAACTTCAGGTTCACATTTCAAAACAAGACAGGAAAGGTAACTTTGAATCCCAGTGATTACGACCTCAGCCAACATGCAAAAAGAAACATCACTGGAAAAGGACAAACAGAAAGACTAAATACAAAACCCAGGAATCCAATCCAGATGCCCGTTTAGTACCTGTCTCTCTCTTGGGTGCTTTGTCAGCATTTCCCGGAGCCTCTACCTTCTTCCCCAGCCTTTCAGCAAGGCTGCGCTTCACTGGAAGGCTGCCTACATCATCTTCAGAGAAAACAAGGAATATTGTAAGAACTTTTCTTTGCAGGAAGGTTTGAGAACAGTCAACAATAAGCTTCTCTTTTTCAAGCATATTTTCATAGAATTGCCTTTCAGCTGCTAAATGATTTTTTTTTTTTTTTCCGTTTCTGCCGTCAACACAGATCTCCACTGCAATGTATTTTCCTTTCATACATCACAAATACTCTTTAATGCAGTCATATATAGAAGGCAGCACCTATGTAACAGCTCGTAAAAAGTTCTCACCCACGGAGGCTTTCCGTTTTCCTTGTCTATCAGCAAGATCTACTCGAACCACAGGTTCCTCCCCTAAAACAAAAGGGAATTTTTTTTTCTATTTCACAGAAACCAGTAGCCAACAGAAATATTATCCTGTTAGCCCATGTCCAAAAAACCCTAGTCAGACACTGTTTTGACAGCTAAACCACACAAACTCATATTTTAACTATAATTAACATGGAAAAAAAATATTAATAGTCTCAGTGCTTGCTTCAAATTCCAGCTGAGATAGTAGAGAGTGAATCTGAGTCTGCTTGACACCTATACTTTGTGCAGAACAAAGCTGCATAAGCAAGCAGAATATTCTTAGGTGCAAATGCTGAGAAATATTCCTTTCTAAGGTGAATGTCTACGAGTAAAAGTACTTCCACACTTTTTTCCCTTTAAAAGGCATTTGCACAGCTCTAAACAATTTATACACAAACTCCTGTCATACTGTGTCCACACCTGCCACTGTACGCCTCTTTAATGCTTCAGAAATTGCTTCTTATATAGCACTGGCTCCTACAGCTCGCTCTTCTCGTTACTCTTCTGTTTTTCAGTTACCCCCCTATTGGCATACTGACACTTTTTTTTTTCTCCTGCCACTGCACTTAACCTGAGCACCAAATCTTTCCAGTACAACCAGGGACTTTAAGCATAAAAGCACGTTTTGAACAGAAGGCAGCACCAGAAGGCTAACATGGGTGAATTGTTTTAATTATTGCTTAACCCTCCAGTTTAGGAGTAATGAAATCAAAACAAAAGCATTCATTATTACCTTTCTTGGAAGACACTGTCACAGTTCTCACCACTGTCCGGACATTTTCCTCTTCTGGAGCAGGAAAAATCATAGAATCAACGGGACGAAGAGAAGATCTTGAAGAACCTTCTGTTCAGAGCAACCAAAACGTAAGGAAGTTTACCCAACATAAAAAACTATCACAAAGAACAAAAAACTTTAAATGATTTGTTACTGTCAAAAATACAGCAGGCAGAGCATGTAAAGAAGAGAGGTGACTAATTTGCCTCTGATTGCCCTTTGAACTCCCATTTAGAATACCAGCTGGCTGAGAATCAGGTTGCTTTATGCCCCCAGCTAAAAATGGAAGTCTGTCCCTCAAGCAGCTCCCAGTCACCATCACCTGCCGTGAACAGGATAAGAAAGTAGGCAATATTAACTCACCACCGTGTCTCTTATTTTTTTCCTTCATCTTCTGCCATTTGATTTCCTCAAGTGTTTTTATTCCAAAATTCAGATTGCCCTCTGAAAACAGGAAACAGTTCATGAGACAGGCTTAGAGGCACTCACTGAGGACCACAGGTCCTCAGGCTTCTTAGCACTCAGGAACTTTCTGAAGTATTTCGAATAAAGCCTGTCAACACTCCTCACAAGTGAAAGAGCCATAGAACCAATGGCATTTTGCCCCTCCTTTCATCCTTCAGGGTTCAAAATGTAGTTTTAATTTTAATCCATTTACACGATATTAGATCCATATTTTAATCCATTTACACGATATTAGATCCCTCTATCGTTAGATATGGCTTATCAACAGTGGTTGCAAGGCTGCACGTGCAGCCATTTAAACTCCATGCTGTGGCCCTGTTTTGTTCTCCAAAAGTAAAGAAAAGGAGTTCACCTTTCTGACCCAATGGGCACATGATGGTATTAATGGCAGAAATGAGATCATGGAAATAACCGACTCCATTCAGCACCCCTACATTTTGTTGTGTTTTTACACCACGCTGCTTTTGACTTAACTGTCAAGTTCTTCTGATTTATCCTACTAAGGTGCTGGCATACCTTGTTTAGTAGTAATAGAACTGCCTTTCCGAGTGGAAATCACCCGTAATCCATTTTTGCCTTCCGCAGCTGGATGCTGGACGGGAGTTTCAGTTTCTTCTCCTTCCTCAGAAAGTTGGTCTGAAGGGGAAAAATCGATTCAGTTATGCATAGACCAGGTTGGTCATGATTACGTAGCTCATGCAGTGACACTTCAGCCCATGGTTCATATAAAAAACTTTGTTGCTGTTTTGTTTTTTTTTTTTTTTTTGTTTGTTTGTTTGTTTGTTTTTAAACAGCTACACTGACCTGATGAACTCCTAAGTAGAATACACTAGGACAAAACATCTAGGACTCTAGATTCTCTTTGCAGCTTTAACTACTACACAACACATTGCTCTTCAGACAGAAAAAAGAAATTTCCTTCCTAGTTTCACATAGAACTTTACACAAAAGACCAGCTAAAGCCAGGAGTGGTTCTAAGCTTTCCTCCAACGTTTCAGCTTCTGTCCACTGACTGCCAGACAAAGCCACCAGTGACCTGGCCAGACTGCCTGCCCTATCGCTAGTCAGACCTCAGGTCATCTGTGATTTATACATTCATTTACAGCAAAGATTCCTTCCAAGAACCAAAGATTTAACACATTCATTTACAGCACAAATTCCTTCAAGAACCAAAGATTTAACACATTCATTTACAGCACAAATTCCTTCAAGAACCAAAGATTTAACACATTCATTTACAGCACAAATTCCTTCCAAGAACCAAAGATTTACACATTCATTTACAGCACAAATTCCTTCCAAGAACCAAAACATGCTCACCATCATCATCTTCATCATCATCTGCAGCATTGATTACAACTGGAGGGTGTGTAGGGCTTGGGACATTTTCAGAGTTTTCCACTTTCGTCACCCCCTTAGCTGTGGAGAGGGATTTGACTGGACAGAAAGTTTGTTTTGCTGCAGTGACATCTGAGCCACTTTCAGATCATCGTCCGCGGACTCAGGCGGACTTGGCAGTGTAGCTAGAGGAAGAGGAGGATCATCGGTAATATGGCAGTTTAAAACTTTGACCACAATGCAAAGAGATGGTAGCAAAGGCAGATAACCCGCACAGACAACGAATTCAGCATCTCCTTTTGCCCATCCCATCACTGCTTACACCGTGAACAATGATTTCCCTTCCAACAACAACACATCTCCCTACCACCCAGCAAAAGAGGAAACAACAGGAAGCAAACTGCAAGGCAAACATCACACAAAGCAAAGAGAAGCTGAGCACGAAAGCAGAAAACAAACACCAGCAGTACACTCGGTGCAGTACACCTATGACTGCAGACCTTTTCCTGCCCTCACAAATGAACAGTTACCTGACGCCCCCTACAGGATTGGCACCCACTAAGTACTACTCAAAATTAATTCTTCAGCGCTTAAAGAAAAAGGACCTAAACTCACTCTTGCTTGGTGGTAAGAATTGTCCATCGATGTAACGTCCCTTTGCATGATGAAAAGCACAGTTGGCTTTCTGACAGCCTCCCGGCTGGTTCTCCCAGTAGCAAGGAATCTCACTGCGCTTTTTCTGAAGACAGAAAGAAAGAAAAGCTCGTGATAACATGCACCTGAGGCTTGCAAAGAGATGCACAGCTCCAGATCGTGACAGCTGTCACAACACAGTGCTGAAACATCATTCCAAAGGTCAGTTTCTCAGTTAAGTGTAGTATTTCTGGGCATATTCACAAAGTTTGCATAAGCTGTAACCACTATGCACATTTAGTTTGGTCATCACTCAGTTTGAGAAGACAGGCACTCTCAGACATCAGTTGAGGGTGGCTTAAACTAATACACCTAGGATTATACTAGGATTATTCAGAGGGAAAAAGAACATCTGAAATTGCCTAGGTTAACCCTGTCTAGAACTACTTCTTGGAGACTTAGTTCTGCTGCACCTTTAACTTTCCCCACTTCCTACCCCAGGCAGCTACAACAGCGTTATCTGAAGGACTGTGGGTCAGAAGACACCTGATAGTTCATTATCAAGCCTGCTCCCATGAGGATAGAACAGCCTGTTTATTACCCCCCTGCTCCAGCAGGTTTTAGCAGTCTATTTAACAGCTATTCTGCATCTCTTGAGAAAACTGTCAGCATCTAATAAAAAAAAATAAACAAATATCTTGCTAAGACATACCTAAGGCATTGATTTTATTTCCCTCTGCTTCCTCCCACCCCCCCTCTTGGTAACAGAAACCAGTATGATTCTGAAGCAAACAAATCTATCCTGCAAAAGCACAATCAGTACACCTACGGCACTGAAAAATGCTTTTGTGGATTTATTTTGAGAACACATTGTTAGGCACTCACGTCAATTTCCATGTGTCTGAATCGGCAGACATTCCTGAAACAACGACCCTCCTGCCACAGCTTGCAGACCGTCTCATTGCCCAGAGCAGCTTCGCAGTGGCGGTAGGCACATTTGTCTCCCTGGAACCAAAAGGAAACCAACAAGGAAAATAGAGTACAGCCTCAAAAATGGCCATGCTGCTGCCTAATGGTGCTACAACTGAATTCACAATCTATCTGGTTCTCAAGTTAACCAAAGACCAGTGTGCTTCCTCCTCCTAATCTACTCCTTCCTGAAAAAAAGGGGGAAAAAAAAGCAAAGCAAAGGAATGCCAGCCATACCTTGCTACAGGTAGAATAGAAATAGAAGTAGCAATCGTCTCCTTGTTTAGACATGCCGACGAGTTCTGCTAACAAGCTCGGGTTCTCTCCACAGGGACTTCCTCTGCTCTTGGAGAGAGCTGTCTTCACCCTTGCTTGGGCTGAAAGTCTTCTACTGGCTTGTGATCAGTGAAATCTTCTTTTTAAAAGTAACCCGAAAGAAAGTAACAAGTGAAAAATAATGAGGAACGAACATTTTTCCAGCTTTCTTCAGTTAATCAAATCAAGTTATCAGTCTCTCAAAGAGAGCAAAGCCTTGAAATCAGCTGTTACATGAACTAACTAAATATTAAAGTTCTGTAAAGCTGCCAGGAGCTTTGTCAGCAAGCGTTCTCTTCCACATCCTCAATAATATGACCTGGAGCACATCTGGAAGCCTGAAAACGGAGTCACTCCTTAAAAAACCACCTGATGATACATGCAAGTCAATAATCAACTATGGCTACAAATAACTTCTCTAGAACACAGTTAGGACGCATTAAACAGCACGTTCCAGGCCCTGTGGGTCTTCGATTTCACCTACCTGGAAAACCTCAGCAAAGTTATCGATCTTCAAAGGCTTCCAGTTAACTGCTCCTGTAGGCCGAACCAAGACTGAATCCGTGAATTAATAATAAAGGGGTAGGAAGAATTTTCCTCCTCACTTTGCCAAGGGAACCTCTCATCCACAATTCAAACATAGGATGCGCTTTTAAACAGCTTATAACTAAGAGAGGAAGCAAGTCCATTTGAATGCTCTCTCAGACTGGATGCAGCCACGGTTAGTTAGCTCTTCAAAAAAATAAAAAACAAAAACCAAAACAAAACCAAAACAAAAAAACCCAGCGCATTTAGAGATGAACTCGTGATTCAAAGTGGCTGCAAAAATGAGGCTCCATCTTCCACAGCCGGACAATTTAACTTTTTTTTTTTTTTTTTTTTTTTTAATTTAAAATTCAGCATGTTCCAATCTCTGGTCTTCAAGATTTCTTCACCTATTAAGAAAACACAAAAACCTTTCCCCGTCTTTATTACCTGTACAGCAAAAAACATACCAGTGCATCTAAATCCACAGATGTGCATACGCATACACACATCTGTGTTTATACACACACGAGGAGGGAGTGAGAGAAAGTTAGCGAGAGCGACAGTGAAAATCAGAATTTTTGCCTTTTCGACACAGAGAGCGCGTAAAAATTCTCTCATTTTGAGGGAACTAGAAAAAAATGGAGGCTCTACAAAAGATTTTGATGAGTATGCCTTCGAGGCCGATGCTTTGTAACATGAGGGATCTGGGGGCCAGCACACAAATATGCATACGGATGTACATGCATACAGGATAAACATATCTATACACACAAGCGTGCACAGTATATGTTGTATGATCTCCATATCGAGAACAACTCGTAGCCCTGATCAGACATGTAGAGTTGCAATCAATTAACAGCAGCAAGACAGCAGATCAAGGGTACAGCAAGCTTTGAGAGGCAGGGGAATGCTCACTTTGCCAGTGGCACGGCTGCATGATACCAAGGATTTTGAATTACTTTGATTTTTTGGAAGCAATTTGGTTTTTCTTTCTGCGCTGTAGCTGTGGTGGTTTTACCGTGCTGGGCAGCTAAACCCCACAACCGCTCTCTCACTCCCCCTCCTTTAGATGAGGAGGGGGAGAAGTAAAGCAAAGAACAACTCACGGGTTGAGATAAGGATAATTTAATTAAAGGGAAAAAATTATAATAATTAAATAAAGACTGCCATGAACTAAACAATTTAACTAAGGGGAAATAAAAAGGGAAAGGGGAAAAGGGAGGGGAAAAGGAAAAATAAAAAGAAGGGAGGAAAACAAACAAACAAAATAAATGAAAGCTATATGGAAGTGCAGAGGAAAGAAATTACTCTCTACTTCCCACAAATGAGCCATGATTGACCACGTCCTTGAAGCAAGGCCTCAACGCACGCAGCCGGTGTTCGAGAGGAGGACCGACGTTTTCCCAACGAGAGCCCACCCCTCCCCTCTTCTTCCTGTTTCCACCTTTTATTGCTGAGTGGGACATCACATGGTATGGAATATCCCTTTGATTGGTTTAGGTCAGCTGCCCTAGTGATGTTTCTCTCCTCACCTTTTTGCCCACCCCCTAGGAGGGTTAGAGAAAGGCCCAATGCTGTGCCACTGCTGCTCAGCAGTAGACACAACACTGGTGTGATAACACTGCTGTTCCAGCTACAAGTACAGAGTACGGCACTGTATGGGCTGCTGCAGGGAAAGTAAACATTCCAGCCAGACCCAGTACAGTAGCAAATACCACAGGTTTGCCATCACGTGCTGTTCCCTAATCCATATATCCATCATCATCCATTGCTGCAGGATCATGAAAGGTTAGAGAAGACGACTTAGGTCCAATTTAACAGCCAATGAGTTTTCGATGAGCAGAGCTGCAACAGATTTTATTTCGCCACAAGTATTTTTTTTTCTTTTTTTCTGATATGAAGTCAGAAATTTTGATTTTTTTTTTTTTAAAGACACTAAATGTCACAAAACCTGCAACCAGTTCAACTTAGAGTGATTCTGAATCCTTTCATTAAAACGCTGCACATTTCTGTGCAAATTATTTCTGACTCTTCTGGACAAAAGTGGATGAAATAGTTCTTACAAATTAATAATAAAAGGTTGGAAGCTTTTACTCACACAAACACTAGTGAATTTTCCAGGAAATATTGTTTTGGCAGGGAATTTTCCCAAATCTAAAATAAAGAGAGGAAAAGTTGGGTTCTCATATTAGTTACTGCTTTTGACTGCTGGACAAAGGGAATAAAAACAGTAGTTAAGTGCAAGGTTTCCTTCTCTTCTTTAGTATGGATAGGAATCGTCACTTCGGACCTTTAGCACCTTCAGAAACACACCCAGTGCCATGCAGGTTCCTCTGCAGCTACTTCTAACAATTACTGGTGCTCCTTAGCATGGAAGTTTGACTCAAAACACTCTCCAGATTTAGCTCTTTTGACTGCCCAAGGAGCTCATCATTTTGCTTGTTGCCTTCCATTTTCCTGAACACACCGGGAACGCTGTTCAGAATCTGAATGGATCTGGTCTAAGGAATGGGAAGAAAGCAAAACCAAGGATTAAATTCCAAAAACGCAGTCTCATTTTAAAAAGGACCTCAAAAGCTTTTTTTTTTTTAAACTGACATCTGCTAACAGAGCAATCCAAGCGCTAAACCAACTGAAGTTGCCCCTGAAAGCCTGAATAAAAATGAGTAACTCTGGTGCACTCAGCAGGTCTGTAATAGAAGTTGGTAAGGGTTTTAGATTTCTTTTTTTTGCTCCAGGGTGCTGGTAAAATTTTTGCATTAAGAGATTTTGAACCTTTTGTACCAAAGAATTAGAGATGCGCTACAGTGCCAGTAGCTGGGGATCTGGAAATACACACCAACAAGTGTCATAAGCTTTGCCTTTGCTGAAGGAAGATGAATAGTACAAAGAAAATCTGTCTAGTTTGTTTTACAGGCTTGTCTTTCTCAGTACGGAACAAACTGACCTCCCTGGTCTAACTTTGCAGTGCCTATTCTGCCTTTGTCCTGCAGAGAAGAGCAAGAAAGGAACAAATCTATTTTTGCACCCCAAAAACGCATTAGAGGAGGATTATCACACCCACCTAAGGGTACTTCCTTGTTTGTTTATAAAGCACAAAGCATTTCTCTTGGACAGTCTCTGTTGCTGGCCTCTTTTGTGCCTTCCATTTATAATAAAGATATTAAGATGCTTACCCCTTGCTTGTTTTTTTTTTGTTTGTTTTTTTAAAGAACAGTGGAAGTGGAGAGTCGGATGACAAGCAAGAACAAACACTAGAAACTCCTTGTTCTGCCCCTGCTTTTTAATCACCCAGCATCACCCCGGCTGCAAAACAGCCTCTGCTGATTTACCTGCTTGTTAAAGCACCCCACAGGCTGCAAGTGCGGTGTGCTAGGTGTCAAGTTATATTTAACGGTGCACACGTAACCATTCATCTTCCCACAGTCGAAGCACAGAACAGCCTCTTGCTAACACAACTCATCCCTGCTGCTGCAAGAAACCTCATGGCCTGCAGGAAAACCTCAAGCTAAGAGTTCCAAAGCAAAAGCAGAAAACGCATCATTTGTACTCTTTCTATTTGAGGGAATTCTAGCTGCTAAACGCTGCCTACATCTGAGGGCACGTTCTGAGGCTGCCGGGAAGGACATTCAACACCCACTGACAGCAGGAGTGCAAAGATGCCAGCCAAGAAGGCAAAGGTTAGAGATGAATGCTGCCTCAGCTTCCTCCAGCAGCCAGCTGGGGGTCACCTGTCAACACGCTCTCTGAGACTCGGAGCACCGAGTTACCGCAGCCGCCACGTACAGCTGCTCCTTGCTGGCCCAAACTATTTGAAGAGTCTTCAGACTTCAGGGACCTGTTTTACGACAGCCTCAAGATCAAATTCATCTGTTCCTGAAGGCGCTGATCGTCCTGCTGTTTCTGTAGCTGTCAAAGAACAATCCTGAACTGAGGCACTCGTCTGATCAAACAGTGCTTCGGCACAGATTTGTCTTTAGCTTGACACATCAAGGTGAAGAGGAATCGATTCTTGCAAGCAACCTCTCAAGCAGGGATCTAATTAGGTGACCAAAACGACAGATCTGTTGTGCAGATCTGAGCACGTCACTCTGCAGGGAATCACTTTCAAGCCTAAGATGTTTCACCCATCTCCCTGCCCCAGAGCGACACAAGGAAAGCTCTTAAGCAATTGCTAGCCTCTCCTCAGTGCTCACGAGTCCCAAATCACTAATTTTACAATATATAAACCATGGCAGCTGGCACCTAGTTGGCACACGGTGACACTGCACACGTTGGCAGTGCTGTCAGGAGCTGGAAAGTCAGGGGTGAGGGGGTTAAGGGAAAACCACACATCAGTTTAGCAACTTGGCTCCCGTAGGATACTTCCTACGGCAGGAGTTTTAGCAAAGTCCCTCCCTCAGAGGGACCTGCTGGCTAATTAAAACAGGACTTCTGCTGGAGCAGTCAGAAGGCAGCAGGGTATCAGGAGATATCCAGTGGGCATCACCGTCAGTCTGTGGCAGTTTGGGGTCCAGGTATCAGTGGTTATGCGTGGTTTTCTCTGCTTCACTTTCTCCAAAGCTGTGAAAAAATAGTTCTTTTACAGCACTGTACAGTCACACGTTACGGATGGAACCAGCTGCATCAACTTCCAGTACGACGGTGTTGGAAAAAGGTGCCTTTGGTGGTCAGGAGCACAACAGCTCTGGTGAGGTGTTATTTAAGTGTGTTCTTACATCTGAGTTTCCTCATAGCAGTATGTAGCTGAGGGGGTCCAGGTTTCCCAGGTAAGATTGATGTTTTCTCTCCTACCAAGCACCAGCCCAGTATACAAAGCTCTGTTAATAACACCCAAGTGTGTAGATGTTAAACTGAAACTGCTTTTAAACCTATTTGTTGTTACGAAAATAGCTTAATACACCATCTTCACAGGGTAAAAATTCACATGGAAGGACAAAAAACCCAGAAGCGCTTCCTGAGCTTCAGTTTACCAACAGCACCATCGGATTTAGATCCTGGCCTGGCAGCCAGGATGCAGGGTCTGTAAGCATTGCTGCGATGTGCAAGTGCCAAGGCAGGTTTCTGGCCTGCCCTGAATAAAATACCTTTTTTTTTTAATACAAACAGCGTGCCAGGTACGCTGTAATGCCAATGTGCCAGCTCAATAGAGGATGTCAAACAACAGAGGCGTTTATCCTAATTTCTGGCATGAAAACACTTTTAACAGCATTCTTTTCATGAAGAAAACCCTCTCTATCTTCTCCAATGCTCCAGGATCTGCTGCAGCTGCAGCAGCCGCGCTGGTACAACCCACATCTTTGCCAAATCTTTTCAATAATTGTGCTTTACCTCGGCAATGTTGAGGTCACTCCTCTTCCTCCTCCAGCTGAGCAAGCAGCTCGCTGGCTCTGCCACACCACAGGTGCGGAAGCGAAAGCTGGGAACACAGGAGTCAAACTCTCAGTGCTCACAAAGCCACCAGGGCAGAGGGCTGACACAGAGGCACCCCGGATCCGCTCTCCCTCCCCGCTGCGAGGCTCGCAGCAGCCCCAACCCGAAGCACACACAATGCTTCGCATGGTGATGTCACCGCTGATTCTGAGTCCCCACGTGAGGATCTGCTTCACCACTCTCAACGTTGGTGTTGGTTTTTGATTTTTTTTTTTTTTTCTTTTAAACATTCTCAGCTTATGGGAAACCATCAGGTAAACCACAGATCGCTAGGGAAGAAGGCCCACACGAGGGAAGTCCGTGCTTTTCTTCCAGGCAGTGGCACGTGCTTTAACACGCCGCATTCGACAAAGCAGCTCTCCCCGTTTTGCTCAGTGGCAACAGGCACGACTGCAACGCACACAGGTGTAGGCAGCACCTGCAGGTCCCAAACCCTTAACCCGTTTTTAGAGAGCACCAATTTTTTAAGTAGTGCTTTTCCCTTAATCCATGACCCCTTCTTTCCTTTATTTCTATCGGGTGGCTCTCCTCCATTTTCCTCCTCAGTGTCTGAGCAGACACTGGGAATCGTTTCCGGAGGAAGGGCACTGCTGAAGCTCCTCCATCTACTCTCCGAGAAAAGAGAGTATGTTAAAGAATTCATCTTTCCTTTCTTTTCCCTTTTTTAAATACAATTTCTGAAATCAACGCTGCGGCCTGGCAGCAAATACCTACGGGACTAAAGTTGATTCCTCATCCTCACTGTAACGTTGTAGTTAACCTCCCAACAAACCCATCTCCCCAGGAAGCGGCCATTTGAGATGGGAAGGGGCAGAGCAAGAGGAAGCTCTCCTTAGCCTAGCTCTTCCCCCAACACCACCTCGCCACCCAGCACCAAATTCAACTCACCTGCTCCGCCCGATCACTCGAACGGGTGTCCGACGCTGGCACACGCCACAGCGGTGGTTCTGACGTGCCTTAAATCACCTCTCCGCAGAATATCTCGGGTCTGTACGCTCAAATAACGCAGTATTTGAGAAATAACGCCCAGAGCTCACACTCTGAGTGCAGCCCAACAGCACCGAAGCACCGGTAGGCTAAACATTCCAAACCTGGCAACAAGGCTGACCCAAGCAACAGCACGGAACCCTTCTGCACCTTCAGCGTGGACATCAGCGTAAGGAAACACAGACCTCCTCCATCCAAATTTTAAGCGAGAAACGCAAAAGGTCACCCAACCAGCTTGTTTTCAGCAAGCTAAAGGAGAAATTAAGGCGACAACCGGGTGCATCCAGAGTTAGTCAGATCCTGAAGGCAGTTCCTTGGGGGAACGGAGGAGCAACGCGCCAGATGAGGGCTGCCTTACAGCGCACCCCTTAGAGGCACTGCTACGGAAGGAAGGCAGAAGGTTGGAACTCGAAAGAACTTGCAAGGCGCCCGTTAAGGGGGAAATCTTTCATTTTTTTCTCAGCAGAACCTCCCCTCTCCCCCCTACCCCCCCTATGAAGGCAGCCCGGGGACTCTTTGCTTCCTTAGGGAGAGGGCAGGGACGGGGCAGGGTGGTGGGACAGATGGCCAGAGGGTCAGATGCACGGACAGACAGACTGCCGGACAGAGGGCCCAGCAAGGCCTGACGAAGGGTTCAGGAGCGGGAGGGAAGGGCAGGGCGAGGGGAAGGGCGGCCCCGGGCCTGACAGGAGACCTTGGGCCTAACCCCGGGCAGCAGCTCCGCGTCTCACAGGGCCCAGAAGGGGCTGATACAGGGGGAGGGAACACCCCAGCCCCCAGCCCTGCCTCCAGGCCCTGCGCCCTTCACCCCCCCCCCCTCCCCTAAGGGCACCCCGACCCACAGGGCCCGCAACACGGCCTGCTCCCCCTCAGGGCAGCAGAGGGGAGCCCGGCGGGGCAGGAGGCCTTTCCCCTGCCCCCCGCTGGTCTGTGTAGGGCTCTAGTTACCGGCGAGCAGGGATTTTTACTGATACTGGCCGGACAACAAAGACTACTTATTAGAGAAGTACAATTCTTTTTTTCCTTGTGATAACTTTTCTTGACCAAAAAACACGATTGTGAATGAGGGAAAATGAAAGATGTAACATGGGAACGTGCGGATACTCACGATGATGCAGCCTTCTATCCGCATGTTCGCTGCGCTGCTGGGATAGCAGCTGCGGGAGCCTGGCAGCAGAGGGCAGTGAAGCCAAGCAGCTGGGATCCTTCTCTGGGGAAGGGGGCACTGAGAAAGAGCTTGCAAACAGGGCACAAGCCCTCAGCCTCTGGAGGCGGCGCCTGTCAGGCGTGAAGGAAAGGGATCCCTTCTGGGAAGATGCTGTGGGCTTGCTGAGGCTCGAAGAACAGACGGTGCTGGCTGCTACCAGCGTGCTGCAGCAGCGGCAAGACAGAGCCGTGGTGGTTTTCCTCAGCTGGGCAGCTGAGCTCCAGCACAAGCGCTCTCTCCCTGCCCCTCCTCCAACGCCAAGGGGAGAAAAGAGGCTGGCAAGGGCTCAAGGGCTGCCAGAAGGACAGGGAGATCACTCCACAAGGAGCGTCACAGGCAAAGCAGGCTCAGCACAGCCTGTTCCAGTCCAGCCCGGGGCCTGCTCCTGAGGGGGCTCTCCACAGGCCGCGGCCTCCTCCAGGCCACAGCCACCTGCTCCACCGGGGGCTCCTCCACCCGCAGGGGGGCTGCAGCGTGGAGATCTGCTCCACGGGGGACCCATGGGCTGCAGGGGGACAGCCTGCTCCACCAGGGGCCTCTCCCTGCACAGGCCGCAGGGGAACTGCTGCTGTGAGCTTGGAGCACCTCCTGCCTCCTGCTGCACAGACCTTGGGGGCTGCACAGAGCTTTCTCACTCCTCCCTGAGCCAGACGCTGCTGGGCAGCAGCTTTTGTTCCCTTTCTTAGATGCAAGATCTTCTTAAATTCAGTCCAACCAAGTAGGAAAAGTAAATGTGGACAGCTGTATCTTGGCAAAGAAGATAGTAGGGAGCAAGGAGGTTCAGCAGTCAAGATGGAAGGTGATGCCATGAGGCTTACAGGCTAGTAATGTTCTAGTGAAACCCAGCCTTCCTAAAGAAACCTGCCTACTTGATGTGAATAACAGACTCTGTTCAGCTCTTTCCTAACATAGAAACGGTGCTGACTGCTTCTTCAGAGTAACAGAAGTTCGTGATACTACTGAAATAGTTGTGGTTCAGATGTAGATCTGATTTCTCCTAAGCAGACTGAATTCACAACTGTTGATCCTCCAGAGGAGGCTTTGCAATTGAACACCTGGAGAATAGGTAAATTTCCCGCTGTTGTTCTCCTCTCCTCTTGTTTTGTTTTGTTTTGTTTTGTTCCTAGTAGCATAGGCTTAAGACTCTGAAGAAACAGGCTGCTTTTTTTCATTTCCAGCACTGGCTGTTCCTCCTGAGCCCCGCCTTCTATTTTTGCAGTCATAGGATATGTGAATGTAAATTCGTGGAGAGAGGTAGAAAACTCTTTCAACTGGTGTTTTTTCGGTAAATTCGTGGAGAGAGGTAGAAAACTCTTTCAACTGGTGTTTTTTCGGCTATGTGGGGAGAACAAATAGAGTGGCTTTGAATATTCTGGCTCTTAATCAGAGCAGCATGTGGAGGGAGACAGATGCGTTTGCTTTTTTAGTGCAATGGCTTCAGAAGCAAGAGGGGAAAAAGCACTTTCTCTGGGAGCTGAAGAAGGTGTCCTAATCACAGGAGAGGTTTCTAAATGGCATATCTTTGCGAGGGTTCCTGTAGTCCGGAGGTTTTTGTTTGTTTGTTTGACGTTGGAAGATTTTACTCTTAATATTCACGTCCTTCAGCAGAAGTGAGAAATGTGATTTTATTTTGTGCAGTGTCGTGGACCCTCCGAAATCTCCTGGGAATGATGAATACCTCGCCCAGTACCAATGTGATGACCGTGGAAAGGAGAAAGCAAGAAGATCAAAAGAACGTGACCTCATTTCAAAAGAAACCGTTTTGTACGGCAAAGAGTCTTGTGAGCCTGGTGAGAAATTGCGGCATACTTCCTCTCTCAAGTCTGACACTGAATGTAGCTCTAAAAACCTTTCCTCCTCAGCTGTTACAGAGAGATGCCAAGATACAAAGGACAAGACTAAAACCACTGAGAAAGAGCATTACGAATGCAAGAGGGAGCATGCTCCTAGTGAAGAGAAGGAGAGTCAAAAAGCAGGTCCTTCCAGCAAGAGAAGGGTAAAGTTGAATACAAAGAATACAAACTTGAGCTCCTGATTGGCTTCATGCTGAACTCTGTGCTGTTCTTGTCCTAATCTTGGTCTCTCCATAGATAATATGGTTTAAATCCAAATAGAATCGTGCGATGAGGAAGATCTCACTGCAACAAATTCAACATCTAAAATCAAAGTTGACATTTTCCGTGATTTTCTTCCTGAGCAGAAGTGTGCAGTACTCCTTTTATATTAACGTAGAGATTATTTCAAACAGTCTTGAAGTGCTTGATGACTTAACAGTCTGCAGATTCAAAAAAACCCCGACTTGGTAGACTATTTTTTTCCCAGTTTTGAATGACCACTAGGAAGAAGGTTATTCCGGCATCAAAAAAGTCATGTGGAATGTATCAAAATTTACTGAACCAGTAAGTAAAAATTATATTTTTCTATTAGTTCCATTGTTTCAACTCTTCAGACGCTTATGGATGGCATAGATAACAGAGGGGAGATCGTGGTAATCGGAGCTACCAACAGACTGGATTCTATAGATCCTGCTTTACGAAGACCAGGACGCTTTGGCAGACACTTCCTCTTCAACTTGCCAAATTAAGAGGTGAGAACTTAAATTCAACGTTAGTGCTACCATGGCAAAGTCCAACTTTATAGGAAAAAAAAATAATTGACAACTTGAACAAAAGAGTGACACGTGGAGACACTGCGTTGTTCCATGGAGGGCAAATCTGGTACTGGATATATATGGTCAGGATGATACCACCAAGTAGTTAGTTCTATAATCAAACCTTTCATTCCCAAAGTTGTACCTGTTTGCTTAATTATTTAGTCCACTTGGGTGTTTTCATCATGAAGTTGTGTTTTTGGTCTCAATCCTTCGCTTATGAATGAATAGGGGACGTGTTTGCATTTGATTGTGCCCCGGATCCGTGGTAGTAGCTTGAGTCATAATTCTTTTCTTCTTTATATTAATTGTAGCAATTGGAAGCATTGTGCCAGAAGTGCTTTCTGTGAATTTACTGACTGGAAAGCAAATGTGATGAAGTAATGAGACTGTCCCAATGAAAGCTTGCTAAGTTTTAGAGAAGTTTTTTGGACAGCAAAGAAATGTTTCTGGATAAATTTTTCATTACAGTATTTTCCTCTGGGTCCTTAGGTCTCGTAGTTTGGAAACTTGTTATTGAAGCTATAAATGCCTTTTCTTTCACTGTAGGTTCCTAGAAAAAGTTCAGTATAACAAATAAGAAATATTCAATTTCCTGGTTGACAATGCAGAGTGTATATTAAATAACTGTAAAATACTTGAAAGTTGAGCAAGTAAGAAAAGTGTATTAGTAGATGAGGGGTTTTGAGGGAGGACTGTTTTGTTTTTTGTTGTTTGTTTGTTTGCCTTTTGGTTTGTTTGTTTCTTGTTGGTATTTTTAAGGAAAACTTGGGACAAGCTAAAATGCAATGATTTTGCTTCCAGGCTAGAAAAGAAATTGTCAAGATTCATACTCGTGACTGGACCCCTCAGCCACCGGACATGTTGCTTGATGAACTAGCTGAGAAATGCATTGGTAAGACTGAAACAGAAACGGATTCTTTCTTGTGACCAAGTTGTAAAGAACCTTAGCTTGTACCAGGCAGTACCCATGCTCTTGTGCCTTGCTGCACAACTAGTCAACGAGGCAGCTGGCACGCCTTCATAGCAATCTGTGTGAGATCCTTTCATCTATTTACTCTTTGTTATCGTTCCTCTTGTTGTCTGAGAACATTAAATGGTTCTGGGGCATCTTCCTCAAGAGTATAGTTTTTGATGAGGAGTCTGCTTCAGCTGCATAAGCGCAGGATATCAGGCAGTGAGCAACATGAAACTTCCCTGCAGAGCGGTAGCACTTTGAATTCCCTGTTAAGCTGTTTGGTTTTGGCATTACAAATTCTTTAAATGTTGCATGTTGTAAACCTGGGCCTTGACCAATGTAACGTTTGATTTTTGTTTGTTAGGATACTGTGGTGCAGATATCAAATCCCTCTGTACTGAAGCTGCGCTGTGCTCTCTACGCCGATGCTATCCTCAGATTTATGCAAGTAGGGAGAAGTTGCTACTAGACGTTAATTCTATTAAAATAAAAGCAAAGGACTTTTTCATGGCTATGAAGAAGGTTGTTCCAGCTTCAAACCGGATCAAGGCTTCACCCGTACAAGCACTATCACCCATTTTCAAGCCACTTTTTCAAAGATCAGTAGAGAATATTTTACAAGTTGTGCAGAAGATCTTCCCGCATGCACAGCTTGCACTAAAGGAGGACCGACAGCAAGGTATAACCACAGCATCCACTTCTTTATAATTCTGCTAAAGCAAAAACTTGTGGTTTGTGCAATCAACTTATAGCTTTCAGACATAATGGTGGTAGAATTTTATTATTTGCATGTGCATGTCTTTTTTTTGGGCAAGTCTGGAATACAACACATAGGTTTTATTGTGGATTCGAAACTGAAATGCCAAATGGAAGCTCTGAATGACTCAAAACACAGTAAAGGACGATGCGTTCTCTACTGAAGCATCCTGCTTCTGACGGCAGCTAAGATAATTAGCATTTGTAGAGGTTGACTTGAGGTTTGAAGTATAAGGCACCTATTTTTCTTTAAAAAATCAAAACTCAGATCTTTGGAGGGGAAGCATTTCTAGGTCAATGTTTCTAATTCCTTTCTGAAGAATGTCAGGACCAGGATACAAGTATAACTGGTCTAAGCTAAATATTGTTTTAGCTATCATCATTTTTAACCAGTCTCCTAATTTAAATGTTTGTGGATCGTACTATACACGTGAGATCAATTAGCATTGATACTTACTAGATGAATGGAATTCTGTGGCCATCACATCCTTTATCCCCGTGCTTTCATTGTGGGAACCTCCTCCAGAAAGAAATGGTCTTGTTTGTTTTTTGTTTTTTTTTTTTTAGCTATTTAGCAACTGCAGAAATTGTTCGTAATCTCCTTTATTCTAAGGGGGAGAAAAAAATCACCAAGAGTAGCGTACCTTATACGTACACATCAGTGGGACTTAGTACAGCTTTGTAGGGCCTCGTGCCATCTCCTTAGATCTGTGGTGGGCTGAACTCTAGGAAGTAGATTTCAGTGTGTGCTCTCAAATGAAGAAAGGGTTTTGGCACTGATTTAGAAGCTGTATTAATGGAAGAGAAAGAGACAAAGGCTATTCAGGAAAGTTAACAAACCTCTTTTGCCTTTCAGAGCATTTCAATCCTATTTTACAAGATGATATGTTTGACAGTGATGACGATGCATCCTTGGTTTCTGGAGATGAATTAAAAGATGGAATGCCTGACGGACCAGAGAAAAATTGCCTCTGTTTCAGCAGGTAAAGAAAGATAGATCCCTGTTACGTTTAAATTCTCAGGTCTGCTGAGTCTTTGTGAACAGTTCCAGCTGTTAAAAGTGCGAGGGGTGGTAGACGAAGGGGCAACATCAAGTTTGTGTGTTGAAGGGGTGCTTGGTATTCACAAGAAGAAAGGGTGGAGGGACTAAAGTTGTAATGAAGTTGCTCTGAATGACCAAATTGAAAAGCCCAGGCTTCTCTTCGTAAGCCAAAGTGATCCGTAGACTACCAGAACACGTTGACTTAATCCATGGTGTTCTTTGAAAGACTCAAGACCACATAAATGTGCAGTCTGTCGTTTTAGCTAAAAATACCCCAACTTTATGGGTTTGTGTTGCCACCTTTTGCCCTTCTGTTTTCCAGGATTGTTAAACCAGTAGTGAATTATGTAGCAGAAAGAAAACTGAGAAAGGGCTTGTTAAAACACCTTGAGAAAAAATTGAATGGTGTCTTTATTTGTTAAGCCACCAAGTTGTGTTAATCTTGTGATATTTTAGTATGGAAGTCATGCAAGCCCACAGTTGGAAAGTTAGATCATGTTGTCACAGCTGGATCAGTTATTTTTCTCAGTTTCTATTGCTGTGCTGTCCAGAAGATTTTCTGTGCTTTAGAGCAAGGCTAAGTCTCTAGCATCTTTGATTTAAGCCAGCAGAGGTACAGCCTGATTGTAGTGGGGAAACAAATGCTCCTCACCAATTTATTTTTAAATAAAAATAAATTTAAAATAAAGTAAATAATAAATATATAATAAATAATAAATTTATAATAAAGTAAAGCAAGATTGCAGGGATATTAATTTGCAGTCTTGGTTTAGTAAAGAATAGGAAACACAAGGGAAGAAGATGAAACAATTGGAATGAGTGAATAACTTAACTGGAAATCTTACATGTATTTAATGTACCGCTGCCATTTGGATTATTTGGGGAGGGAAAAGAAAGTCTATAGGAAAATTACTTGGAACATCTGTGTGTCTATTCAGCACCTCATTTATAAGCTTGTTTTCTTAACTCTTGTTCTAGGAGTGCTTTCTGCGAACCAACATCATGCCAGCCCCGTCTGCTAATAGTAGGAAAAGAAGGGTACGGCCAGGTTTCTTACGTGGCACCCGTGGCGTTGCACGCTTTGGAGAAGTTTCCCGTTCACACCCTGGACCTTTCTGTTCTGCTTACAAACGTTGCATTGCCAGAAGAAATCTGCGGACAGGTACCTTTTTTTCTTTTTCTTCTCATCGGATTCACTGACTGTATGTAAAGGATCAATCGAGTTGCAAATAAAGTGAGCAAAATTAATTGGTAATGGAGGTGGCCTTGTTTTAATGTGCTGGGATGTTTGCTTCTGTCTGAAAATTCCCTTTTCTTTTAGACAGCACCACGAACAATCTGGATGTTGTACATGTCCACATTTTCCATACCCAATTTTACAGTGAGGCTGTTGCTAGCAGCTCAGGAAGCTGGGCGGTGTTGCTAATAAACATCTCTTTGTGGAAAGAAATGCTGCTCATGTCACTGGGATCCAGAAAGTAGTTCTCATTGCCTCCTAGGACTGTGTGCTCCCAGTAGATGGCTCTGTATCAGACTGCATGTCGGCTACTTTTTCTAGGCTTCTTCTAAATTATATTAGTAAGGCAACCAAGGTTTGGGGCTTCTGTTTATTTTGTTTTCGCACGGACATACACAACTTGTGCTGTTGCAGTATGTGCAATAAAAGCATTAACATTCAGAAAACACTTCATTTGCACGGTGATGTGGTTTTAACTAGAAAAAATGAACAGATTTGGTGTTTTTACTTTTAGGCAGGAAATCCATTTTCTTGTTTGGCATCACTACCTTAAAATATTTTTACCTTTAGTGGAAACGTTTGAGAGCCATACAAGTAAGGACAGACATGTTACACGACTGAATACTGATGTGTCCCTTAAGAGGGACATTTCCTTTCTTTGTTATGCGATGATTGTGGCTGTGGCCATATAGCTACGGTGTCTAGCCACTGCCTGAATATATCCTTCCCATCTTCTGACTAGAGTTCTCGGAATACTGATAATCTGAAAGGGTGCACAGAGAAATTCCTTATGTGAAAGGATGCTTGCCACTCTGTTCACGGAGTTTCATTTCATGGGGCAGTCAGATGGCTATGTAGCTATGTATTAAGAGGTTCTTGTACGTGTTTTAGTTTTCTTACCCAAGCTTTCCTTTTCACTAGCTGATCCGAAATGCTCAGAAGACAGCACCAAGCACAATTTATGTCCCAGATATCCATTTATGGTGGGACAACGCTGGACCTGCCTTGAAACTTACTTTTCTAACTCTACTACGTAACATTCCAGCATTTTCGCCAGTTTTGCTGCTTGCTCCGTCTGATGTACGTCACTCAGATCTCCCAGAAGAGGTATTTGTCAATACTTTCCTTACTATTTCTTCAGTGTCTTGTAATTTATGAATGCTTTCAGCATCAAAATGCTGTGCTTTCTTAAATGCATGCTGTTATTACTCAGGCACCCTAACAAATCACTTAAAATTTGCTTAGAGAAAAAGAATACTGTGAAAGCATCTGCTTCAGGTTTTTTCTGAATCAAGCAAGTGACTTTCACCCCCTTCTCACACATGCAAATAATAAATTAATACAATAATTCTGGTGGCTACAAAGTGGTTCAGTCAAGAATATGCAGTGCTTGAAATGACAAGAGGATGTTTTTACTGAAGAGATGTCTTCTGACAGTCTGCCATTCCATGCTATGTTGGGTAAACTGCTAATAATGCAATTTAGTAGAGAATTGAAACACTTTGATTAAAAAAAAATAAGTAAATCAGTTTCTTTCTTCATATAGGCCAAAGCTTTCCAAGCTGGAAAGCTGAGTTCCAATTTCTGCTAAAGTAACTTTGGAATCGAATTCTAGTTGTAGTCCTAAATAAACTGTAGTAAAAGTATGTGCAGAACTTCATTGACTTCTGAGAGTTTACATTAAGGGAAGGTGCCCAAAACAGGACCACGCTGTTGTCATTCTGATGATTTGGTCTCAGTCATTGGGGGAAGAGAACGGGTCTTACCTAGATGTGTTTATTATCAACTGCTTTGAAAGTGCTTGAGTTCCCACAGAAGTTTTTGTACAGGCTGTAAATTCCTTCTAAAATAAGTAGTGAAATTCCTCACCTACCTTTTATTACTAGAACTTGAAAATGGAGGAAGACGTAGAGGTACTAGCTACTTCAGACACCTTTTGGGAGAGAAATAAAAACTCAGCAAAAAGCCCTCACTTGTCTGCTGAAGCCTTTCTCTTCCCTCTATAGCCATAAAGGTTCTAAGTAAAGGCTGCAGCAAGGCAAGTAAATACAAAGGAGGCGCTGTTGGATGTGGTGAAAGCCATTACTTTACCAGTGTAGTGTACAATCCCTTCAGCGAGCTTTAATTCTACAGGTGATTCTTAAAGGTGATATTTGAATTTGCCGTGCCAGCCTGTGAAAATGTAGCCTTTTAAGGCCAGGAAGATAACTTTTTTCAGTTTGTGTTCTTCAGGTTATTCTTAATTTGAAAAGGTACTCGTCTTTTTGGAATAGAAGATGAGTTTTTTGTGGCCTTAAATCTGAAATGTCTCTCGTCCTTCTGCTTTAGATGCAAAAATTATTTAATAAGGAATTTGGAGAAGTGTGCAATATTGAGTTGCCTGGTAGGGCAGAGAGAGCATCTTTTTTTGAGGACCTAATTCTAAATGAAGTGGCTAAGCCTCCCGTAAAGAAAAGAGGTGAGGAGGATATGAGAAGTACATCTAAAACTTTCCTATCGAAGTTACTAGCTCTTTGGCCTTTGCTTTGGTGGTCATTTTCTGTCAGTAATTTGTCATATGCTTGTATTTGAGTACTGTAAATTGGCTAATTTTTCCTGATGAATTGAAGTTGATTGGACATTGGAAGTCGTGCCTGTAGCACCACCAGCTGAGCCTCAGAAGCCACAAGAGTGATCCCCACAAAAGTAGGGATGTTGGAGGAGGAAGAGGAGGATACCTTGCGTGACCTTAGAATTTTCTTGAGGGACGTTACTCACAGACTTGCCACTGACAGACGTTTCAGGGAATTTGCAAAGCCCGTTGACCCACAGAAGGTAAAGTAGTGCTGATCTGTGTGTGTCTGTAACTTCTCAGTGTTCGTATTTCTCAGCGTTTTGGGTGAGGTTCAACTTTGTTTTTAGGGCTGCACTGTAAGGATTTTGCAAGAAGCAGAGGCAGTGCTTTTACTTCTGCTGACTCTCAAATGTGTCTTATGGGATTATTCACTGAAAGCCCTGGTTTCATTCTAAAAAGCCAGTCCAAATGCCAACACAGTTTCCTCGTGAAAAGGCTTTGATATGTAGGCGTGTCACAGCACTGAAAAGCACAGAGATCTTTCCTTATAATTACAAACAGTATTTACAGGACTACTTTAATGAAGTCTGAAGCCCTTTATTGGACTGTCAGTTCCTGTGGGAACAGGAATAAGAGCAGCAGTTTGTAAAAATAAGTTTTGAGATCCTGTTCTCTGTTTCATCTGGAACTCCTCAATAGGAATCAACCATAAGTGCAGTGTGTTTTCTTTTTCCTCCAATTGGCTGCTTAGATGCCTTTTTCTCCTTAATTTATGAGATAAGCCTAAACTAGGGGCGTATATTTCAAAGACAGATGTAACTTGAATATACCTGGGGATCAGCAAAGTCCTCTTGATGTGGGCATCCACTGGCTTTTCTTCCCCTTTTCTCCTAGGTTCTTGAGCTGTGAAAAATCTAGACAGATACATATGTCCTCATCTGAACTGGTCATCAGTCTCCTCTTCTGGTCTGAGGGAAGAAATGAGCACCTCAGGGCCCAGTTATCTCATTCTAAAGTAGATGCCTGCAATAGGTACTTCACAGGTGCAATTCATGCACCTTTTCCTCAATGTCGACAACAAAGAGAATGCCGGATGGCTTGCTCAGCTTTCACTGTTGTGATTTTCTGAAGCAAAGTGAAATGAATCTCCCACCCTCAGTGTTTCTTCTCTACCATGCACGTGCTTCTGACCTCCCTACTTCTTGTTGTCCTCTCCTAGCCGCTCTAATGAAAAATGAAAGAGCCCTTCCATTTTTGAGAAGCAAACTGGTTAATTTCAGCATCTTCTCATGCATCGCAAATGTTCAGGGTTTTTAGGAAGTCGTTTATTTAAAGTTTTCAGAATAATTTTGGTAGACAGTGTGCAAGGTTAAGAAAACCTCTGAATGCTTGTATTTGATCTGCAGGTACCTGACTATGCCACAAGGATTAAAGAGCCGATGGATCTTTCAACAGTTCTGACTCATATTGACTCGTGCCAGTACCTCGCTGCAGGAGACTAGCTGAAGGACATCGATCTAATCTGTAACAATGCCTTAGAGTACTACCCGGATCAAAGATCTACAGGTGAGGATGTGCTTTTTAGCCCTAGTTTAAAAAATCTGTCAAACGTATAGATGGATAAATGCTGTGTGCGGACAATAGACTTCGGATGGATTAGATGATTTTGGACGTCCAGACTGTAAATATTTTATCATTTTGCTACTTGGGCATGGAATTGTGATATAAGTGTTCCCAAGGAACTAGTGCTTTTGTTTTAATTAACTTCAATGTTGTTATGCTGAAAATATTCACTGAGAGAACCTTTCGGAACCAACCTATGAAGAAAGCAATTTTTTTCTGTGATCAAAACAGTTTCATTGATTGGTAGACAACATTCAGTTAAAGTGTGTAAAATTTCAGATCGTCACAGCGCCTATGTTTTGCAAGACACTGC
This sequence comes from Aythya marila, assembly GCF_965140915.1. NCBI lineage: Eukaryota > Metazoa > Chordata > Aves > Anseriformes > Anatidae > Aythya > Aythya marila. The sequence continues at coordinate 85,277 of NW_028137721.1, forward strand.
ATATTCAATGGTGAGGAACGAAACGGATACAGAGTTTGGACGACTTTGTGAACAAATTAAAGAATCTCGTGAGAAAAGAGGTACGTGCTTTAACGCTAAGGATTTGAAGACTTGTCTCTGCATTTGTAACTGAAAATGCACGACGAAGATCTTTGGTATCTATTCTTTCTTGCAAGGTTGCACCTCTGCAGCGTGTGCTCCATGCGACAACTCCAAGTCACCACAGCAGAACCCTGCTACTGAAGACGAGAAACCAGATGAAGAGAGTAATGAAAATGAGGAGGTGCCAGCGGCACCTGTAGATGCCAGTACACCCATTTCTAATGGCAAGTTGCATTTTATTCAGCTGCTCTTGTCGTTCATACCTTCTCTGTTCTTGAGGCGTAACAGGTGTCTCTGATGCCTGGCTCTTTATGGCAGAGGTATTTTGTTTTCAAATTGACTTCCAAATGGGAGAGAGAAATCCAGAGGTCATTCATTCAATATAGTGATGAATTAAAGTTCAAAGAAAGTTGGTTCATTTGATGTACTCTTACTGGAACTTCATTTTGTAAACAGAACAACCCCCCACTCAAGGATATGACAGCTTCCCTCCCGTACTAAAAATGATAGTACTCACCCTTGTAGGAGCAGCAATGTGAAGAAGGTCAAGGGCAGTAAGAAGGGTTCGAAGCTTTGATATAACAAGCCTTACACTTTTTTTGACAGAGCTCCTAATAAGCATCTTTAGCAAGGTCTGGAGATGGGAGAAAAACTCAAACTAGATTTTAATTCTAGGATGTATAATGTCAAGCTTGACTGTTCCTCTGAACAGTCAATTGAATTTAATTTTTTTAAATTTAAATTAATTAGTTTAGTTTTTTTAATTTAAATTCAAATGAATTTAAAGTTTTGAATTTAAATTCCAATTGAATTTATTGAAAAAAATTCCAATTGAATTTAAAGTTTTTGTTGTTGTTTTTCACGAAACACTAAGTTTATGTGAAAGGTTTTGCTGCAATATCTTTTTGCCAAGGATATTAAGCTCAAGTTATCCACAAGAAAATGGTGGGGAGAGGGAAGCTTTAGTTTTGAAAGCTTTTTTTTTTTTTTTTTTTTTTTTTTCTCTCCAGGTTGTTCTTGAGCACAGCAGCGTTTCAGTGTCTGCCTGCCATTAGTTGCCCCACTACCAAGTCAGGAGGGTCAATTAAACTTGCGTGAGGCAGAATTTCTTTATCTGAATCTACGTGGTTCACATAAATATATTCTTGTTTCCTTCTTTCCCTAGGATTATTCTTCTCCCAGTATTGAATGTTTCAACGGACACCGTTTAAGATCAATGAGCAAAAGCATCCTGCGGTGTTCAGTCTCCAGCTTTGAAGAAAGTATGGCGATACTGAGGGGAAATGTCAAGAGAAGATGCTTTTCAAGGTACTGTATTTCTATATGTTCAATCTCTGTTCGATTTGTAGATTGAAAAGCAAGAGAGAAAGCATGTGCAGTGAGTTGTGGCCTGATAAACCTCCGGCTAAAATCAGCAGAGGCCTATGAGCATGCTGATGGCGTACCAGTACCTTAAAACTAGAGTCCCTCTTCTCAGTGAAAGTCTCCCGCTTTTCTAAAAAAACCTGTTTTTTTTTTTTCCCAACCCCTTTGAGGTGTTCTTGTGGTTTAGCCCGGCCGGCAGCTAAACACCACACAGCCCTTCTGCAACCCTCCCACCTCCCTCTCTGGAATGGGGGAGAGAAATGGGAAAGTGAAGCCCACGAGTTGAGATAAAGACAGTTTATTAAGACAGGAAAATAATAATGATGATGATGATGATGATGATGATAGTACTGCTACTAGTAATGTGTACAAAACAAGTGATGTACAATGCAGTTGCTCACTACCCGCTGACCAGTGCCCAGCGTAACCCCTAGCAGCCCGGCTGCCCCGCCCTATCCATGGTGCAGCGTGTTGCCATAAGGCATAGAATTCTTTGGCCAGTTGGGGTCGGCCATCCTGAGTCTGTCCCCTCGCAGCTGTTGCTGTGCGCCGATTCTGATCGCCAGTAGGACAGTGAGACACCGAAAGGTCCTTGGCTTGTTGTAAGTACTGCTCTGCAGCAATTGAAACATCGGGGTGGTATCAGCACTCTTCTAAACATCCTTTCACACATTCTAAGCCAAAACATAGCAACCTACCCGCTACTAGGAGGAGAACTAACTCTGTCCTAACTGAAACCAGGACATGTATCTTTTCCACTTGGGTGCTATTGCTCATAATTTTGAGAATTCAACACGAGCAAGCTAGGAAATGTGGCTACATACAGAACCGCGTGTATATGGCACGCAACAGACTTGGGATGTGGATCCTGCGTGAGGCCTACAGGCTTCTCTTTGTATACCATGGAGCACTGGCTTGTAAACATGGTGAAATTTCCCATCCTTGATGGGTCTAATACAACAAGTCTTTTCTCCCTTCTCTGCCCTGTCCTCTTTCTTAATGTAGGCAGTTGAGAAAGCCAAAATTGGAACGAAAAAAAGAATATAACACAGGTAAGTGGCTGTAAGTCCCCGGGATACCTATTTGCGCTGGTTACTGAAGAGGATGGCACTTGGTCACTCCATGGCTTTCATTTGGCCCCAAAGCCTTCTGTAGTCAGCTGAATTCACTCCTCAGTGACTTTTCTGTGAAGAGAGGTAGGTGCAAATAGGAGATTTTATGAATTCCTTGGGGAGGGAGCAGTGTGAATTGCAGCTTGGTAGGCACAAAGCAAACTGTTCTAATTGTGCAAAGTAAATCGATACTTGATAAGTTCAAACTTAGTTTTATAGCTGGCAAGCACAAAAGTAAACCTTAGCTGTGATCCTAGCAGCACAGTGGTGTAGCTCTTCCCTTCCCCTTGTCCTCTTGGCTCTTTTAATGACAGTGCAAACAACCAACCTGTGCCAAAGGGTGCTGTATGGCAAACAATGGGCAGGCTTTTTTCTAAAAAGCACGAGTTTGAATTATGTGGTGTTTGGGTGTTTCTCTTGAAACGATTCTTCCCTCCTTGAGCTGTTAGATCCTAATGCAGGAAATGGAAGTGCTGCATGCATAAACAGAGTAATCAAACATACACCTCTTAGGAAGAGGCTTGCAATGTCATAGTGTTTGTTTTGAGCACTGTTAGATACAGTTTGACATGAATGGAGTGAAAACACCTTAGAGAAAGGTGTTGATTGTTCTCACTTTTCCAAGACAGAAATAACTGGAGTAGATTTCCCTCCTGCATGGAACAAAAGTTGCACATTTGTTTTTGTCTGGCTAGCTTTCAGTCTCTTTAAAAATTTCCCTACAGGTCCCAGTTTTAAGTAGACAGTTTAAACGTGCAGAGCGATAAAGAAGTGGAATGCAGTGGTTGTGACACCAACTTCTGACCTGAAACGTAAAGAAAACTCAATCCACTTCAGGGTGTCTTTTTTGTCTGTCTGTTTCCATTTTACAAGAGCAACGGTGAAATAAGGAGAATCCCATCTTCACTGTTTCAAAATCCTTTGTTTCTGCGTTTCAGTCACCAGAACATTGAGGAGTAGAGCTGGTGCAAAAACTGTGAGACGAGTCCACGGAGAAAACAGGGACTTGGAGCTGCGCCGCAGCTGTAGAGTCGGACACAGTCGGTACTCGACTACTAACTCGTCCATTCTATTTGACAAACTTATGACAAAGTAAGTCATCTTTTCTTGCAGACCTCTTAGAATGATCTTTCTTAGCAAGCCTTTGCACTATGGCATGATGTTGGCCTCGACTTGCTCTTTATTTTGACAGCAAAGAGGTATGGCTGCTCCTGGCATTTCCTTCCTGTTTACAGGGAGACACCGTTACCTGGCTAGATAAACAGATTTTCTTGAAGGTGCTATTTCAGCATATAAGAATTGATTTAAAAAACAACCAACAACAACAACAAAAGTGCTTCATGGCTTGCTAGTTTTGTAATCTCACATTTCTCCAGGAATACTTAATTTGCTGCATTTCACCATTACACTCGTCAGCGCTGCTGATTCTGGTTTATCACTATTTGCATTGCAAATCTCCTTGTCCAAAGCTTAAACTGATGTATGCACTGCTTGAAAACAAAACCTGAAGTTGCAGAGCAGAAGACTCAAGTCATTATGTTAGCAGCTGCGCAACCATACTGCTTTCCAAGCATAAGATGTCCAGCTTATTTTGTTTCTATGAAGAGTTTAAATGGCTCCCGTTAAGCAAAGATGTCCCCACACTGATACTTACTATTAAGCAAGGATTCCACCTCCTTTGGCTGAGGTCTGCTCCCTTACTCACATTGGAACATTCATCCAAGTAGCCTGCAATTCCACACTCTCGGGGGAAAGTCCATAGAATAGAAAAGGTTCCTCCAGTCTCTTCCTCAGCCTTTTTTTTGAAGCATGCAATAAAGCAAAACATTCACAGGCTGCCCTTCCATGCAAAACAAGGCAAATTAGTAAGACAGGAGCCACAAAACTGATTGTCCTTTAAAGTTAAAATGAGATTTGAAATAGATCGAGTTAGCAAGTGTTGTAAGTCTGTAGCTAAGTCTGGTTTTGCCAATGCAGCACAATTCCCTATCACGTAGCCAGAGCTGCTTCTGTAGCTCCAAGAAGCAAAACTGCTTTGACAAAATACTGTGTCATCAAAGCATTCGTTGGCTCAGTAGGCACGGCTCAGGTTCAAGAAGTTTGTGAAAAAATGAGTACTAACAGAAGCAGCAGGGTCCAAAGAAACACTTTATGTCCCCACTGCGAAATGAGGGGCTTTACCTTGAGTGTTATGCACACTGTCAATAGAAAAGCACTGTAACAGAATCTGCCACGGCAGTTTGCATGTTACTGAAAGACCATCAGAGTGGGACTGCAGCAAGATCATTGCGAAGTTACAAAAAAACCATGTGGGGGTGGGAGTTTAGTTGCGTTCGATAACACAATCTTAGATAAAGATTTTGGTCTTAACGTAAAAGTAAGGATGTCTACTGATCTCTTCAACTCCAACAACTGAAGCCCAAGTCTGAAAAATCGCCTTTAAGAATGCAAAGAAAATATTTAACTCTTCTGTATGTTCATACTTTGCTATCAAGCAAAGGAATGAATGCTGATGCCTTAACTATGTAGGGCTGTAGCTTACAGAGAGACTACACCTTCCTGTTTTTTTCCCTTTAAAAACGTTAAATGCACGTGAAATTATTTGGGGGTGTTTTCACATGCAAAGCCTAATGCAGTGCATGCAAGCCCTGTCATCTTCTTCCTCTAGTAGTGTCGCGTTAAGGGGTGTAGCCGATTGACCGTCACGGGTCCCGTCGGATTCAGGGTGCTGAACTATCACGGTCACGGATTCACCAACAACGCAGTACGGCCTCGCTCTAGTCGCATTCAAGGAGAACTCTCACAGCTAGGAAGAATGCAATTAAGTGCAATTTCTTACGGCGACAGGTACACAGGTTCTTTGGATTGTCAGTGATAAATTCACCGTCTGCAAAAGCAAGCTAGCACGCATGAAATGCACAGGTACACAGCCTAGGTATTAAGACATTAAAAAGCATCAAAACTCTAGAGATTTCTAAGATTCCACAGAGACGCCTGGTATAAGCAAGCGTTCAGATCTTACCCCACGGCGTCCCAATGGAGTGGGGGTGGGGGAGTGAGAGGCTCAGCCTGTCGAGTGATGTCAGAAGGAATCCTTCCTGATAGTATCTTCCCTAACATCCCCTTTCTCTTAAAGCAATTGATATTATTTTCTATCTTTAAGGTGGAGCTTGAGTGACTCTAGTCATGCATATCTTGGTTGTGCTTGGTAGAAATGATCTCACTTGCGTTTAAAGGTACAGGCTCTGAGAAATTCCGAGGGCGTGCTCAGTGAGGGGTGGTTGCACCTTGGAGGCGGGTAGCTTTTGGGATGGAGGTGTGCTTATGATGCCTAGTCGCTTAAGGCGATTACTCCACAAGTAGTAACTTAGTGTTGATTTAACTACAGCATATCTAAAACATAAGAAGGATGTTAGTATGGAAGAAGCCGATGAAACCAGTCCTTAAATCTTACTACTTATTGTGCGTGAGCAGACTGGCGTGAGTTTTAGCTATACTGGCAAATATCAAACCACACCTGTGTCGTCCCAGAGCTGGGAAAAAAAAAAAAAAAAAAAAAAAAAAAACAAGGAAATGTTGAAGCAAATAGGGAGGCCTGTAGCTTGTGCAGTCTTTTAGCTGAGAAAATAAAGAAGGAGAGAGACAGGTAGCCTTGAGCTAGCAGAAGCAAGGAAGAGAAGGGCTAAAAGGGAAAAAACAGGAAGGAGAACACCAGCTCCAGACTGACCTATAGTAACCTTTTTCTCATTAAGGGTCATTAGCACATTAAAAATCACACCTGTCAAAATGCTAATCTATGCTAATGTGGGATTCGGTGTGTGTCCCCCCTCTCCTGTTCCCCCTCCCCCCCGGTATTCCTCTGTAATGCACAAGCTCAGTGGAGATAAGTTAGGTGAGCTGTAATAACCAATCCAAAGGAGCCAAAGAGAGAGTTTTCACAAGTTTCCTGTGTATAAATGACGGCGATTCGAGTCAGAGGTGTGCTTGCTTTGCGAAAGATGGCCAAGTGCCTGACTCTGCAGAGTTCTATAAGTAATTATATAATTAAAAGACCTTCGTGTGCATTCCGACTCTGGGTGCTTATTGGCGCGGTGCACTCTGCACGAACCTGCAGACAACATCTGTACTCAGTGTCATGCCTACAGACAACCCTTTACTGTTGGGACCTGCATATTTTTCTGTGCATTCAACACAACCCCTTTGGCACAACTAGTTAACCACGTAGCTGCCAGTCCACCACTCAGTTGCACTTGTGAAGAGGAAAAGCTATTTCTGTCTCCTGTAGGAGCACATCCTCTAAATGCAAGCTTCACTCAGCTGGTCATTTACTGCAGGACAAGATTTGAAAAGTGTTGTTGAGTTCTGGGTTTCCTGCTTACAGGAAAAATTAAGTGCTAGATCGCCCTCTACTCCGCTTTGTCTGCTGCATTTAATGGAGATTAAACTGATTTCATTTGCTCCTCCGTTTATGGACAATGAGCTGAAGGAACAGGTACAGCACATTAGCCTGGAATGCCTTCCCTCCCAACCAAAGTAAACTGGAGCTGTAACTAACACAAGCAAAAGCAAGGCTTCTGTGTTTTCAGCTGAATAAAGTTCCAACAAAATCATCCTCTGGGATTTGAAGCTTACTTCACATGACATGCCAACGACTCTTTTCCCTCTATTGTAAAGCGGATCCCTGCTGTTAGTTGCTCTAGAAGCAAAGGAATCATCGGTTTGGTTACCAAATAGCCGCTTCTGCAAACGAGAAGTGTTGTGCTCTCTCTTCCCTTTGAATGACTCCACACTTCTCATCAGCTACTGGATTGCTGACCTAGAATCAGAGAACATCCCAAGGTGGAAAGGACTCCCAATAATCACCAAGTCCAACTCGTGGCTCCACACAGGACCACCCCAAAGTGAGACCCGATGTCTGAGAGCATTGTTCAACACTTGTTGACCTCCGTCAGGCTCGGTGCCATGAGCAGTGCCCTGGGCAGCTGTCTCAGTAGCCAGCCACCCCCTCAGCGCAGCACCTGAGGCGCACGGGGCTCGGCGGGGCGGCCCGGGAGGGGAGGATGGCGGGGCGAAGTGGCAGCTCCCTCAGAGCCGTCTCCCCGCCGCCTCGGCCGCATGTCGTGGCTTTTTCGTGTCGGGGCTTTTTCATGTCGTGCCCTCTGTCTCTCGCCGTGGGTGAGATGCTGCTCCCCAGCGCGGACCCCTTGTGCGCGGGGCCTGCCCGCGGCGGCGGCGGGAGGGAAACCCCAACCCCAAAGCCCTCCCGGCAGGGAGAGCTCGGGGTGAGGGCCGATCCGGCACCGACAGTAAACACACGCCGGAGGAAACGCTCTGGTTTTAGCCATGAGCAGCGCGGCCAGGTTCAAAAGGCGTCACGCTGGAGCTCCGAGTTCAGCGGCGTTCCGAGGCCGTTGTGGCGGTTGTGGAGACGGCCCCGGCTGAGGTGGCTGCTGCTGTCGCTGCTGTCCCCTCTGTCCCTGCTGTTGCCGCTGTTGCCGCTGTTCCCGGACCTTGGAGACCCCCGGCGGCTCCCTGTGCCAGGCCCTGTGGCCCCGGGGAGCTGCCCGCCGCCTCGTCGGCCAGCCCGGCAGCAATCCTGCCAGCACAGAATAGCCCACTGCGTTTCAGGGTAAAGTGACGATTAATTTCTATTTCCTGGCCTGGGTGCTGCTTTCTTCTTTAAGGAAGCTTCAAGGTTAAAGGTTCAACTCAGTTATGTCAGGGTTCAACTCCGTTTCGTGAAGGGGCTCTTGTACGAAAGCTTAAGCTGGGATTGACTCTCTGCTAAGCGGAGGCCAAACGTGGACCTACTGAGAAGCAGGTCCTAAGTGATAACATTTTCTAAAGAGACTGCTAAACACATCTGAAGAGTGCTGCTGCAGAACTCTGAATGGGGGGATAGCAACTGTCTTAACTGATCTGGAATCTTGAATTTACTTTTCAATGGACAAGAGGTGTGTCTCTCAAGGCAAACAAAGAGAGGAGTAACACCCTCTCTTGTCACTCATGTCAACATAAATTTATGCTCAGAGCGTAGGTGTAGGAACAGCATCGGTATGTATATGGAACACCGGGAGAGGAAGCTCTATCGGTATTTACAGTTTTTCTACTATCTTGCCAGAGAGACGTCATCTCCAAATGAGAAATGGATATATTTTGAAACAGTGGTGGTGGATCGGATTTCTTCTTTCTAGTGTTAATATTTGCTCTTGAATCATACTTAATACCTGGTAACACCTCAATCAGTTGTCAAAAATAAACTTAAAAATGTGTAAGGCTTATCTCATTGGTCAGTATAAAGATCAAGGTCTTCGCTTTGCTTTGCTTCCCTTCCCTTCCCTTTTTTTCTTTTTTTTTCTTTTTTTTTCTTTTTTTCTTTTTTCTTTTTTCTTTTTTCTTTTTTCTTTTTTTCTTTTTTTCTTTTTTTCTTTTTCCCTTCCCTTCCCTTCCCTTCCCTTCCCTTCCCTTCCCTTCCCTTCCCTTCCCTTCCCTTTTTTTCTTTTTTCCTCTCCTTTCCTTTCCTTTCCTTTCCTTTCCTTTCCTTTCCTTTCCTTTCCTTTCCTTTCCTTTCCTTTCCTTTCCTTTCCTTTCCTTTCCTTTCCTTTCCTTTCCTTTCCTTTCCTTTCCTTTCCTTTCCTTTCCTTTCCTTTCCTTTCCTTTCCTTTCCTTTCCCCCCAGTATTGTTTTTCTGTTCTCCTTCTCACTGCAGTCTTGATTTTGTTTCTTGTCCCTTAAGTATGTTTCCAATGTGTTGCTGAAACATTTTCCCTTTCAATCCTACAAAAGGAGCTGTCACTGGTGAAGATCGGAGCTTATCCCTGAGCCCAGGAGCTGTCACCTTAGTCTTCCAATCGGACAAGGACGACTTCATTTCTCATGTAAATGCATTTGTCAGGTTTGCGTATTGTTTTTTCAGGAATGGAAAGTGTGTATAGAATGGATTTAAAATCAATTTTAAATGTAAAACGTCAAGGCAAAAAAGTTCTAATTACAACCTCTGCACACAATTTGCCAGCTGTGGGACTAGGAGTTTTCTTATTTACTGTGTTTTGTTTAACGTGTCTGAAGTTTAATGGACAGCAATCAAGGCGTGCTAGAAATCTGAAAGCACTTTATGCTTTGTTCTCTCCGTCATTTTGGTATAACAAACTAGCTTATGTTTTAAACCCTCCATGAGGTTAGTGGTTTCCCTAAAGGTAACAAGTCCCTGTGTGCTACAGTAAGACAGTAACAAAACATGAAGTATAGAAGTTCATCCTGTCATTATTCAGCTTCTGCCTATGGACACACAACTACGCTTATTTAAAGCGGTATCACCTTGAAACCTAATCAGCATTTTAAAAAGGACTTTGTAGCAGTTATTGGCTTTTGTCCTGGAGGGCTGAGGTTTGTTTTGTTTTGTTTTACATTCAGCATTTCCGTTTCTAGCTTACATTCCCCTGTTGTTTTGCATGAGGAAAGCGTGCAACTTTAGAAAGGAGAACGGAAAGAGCTGCTTTTTAGTCTAACTTTTCAGTTTGTCGTAGGAGTTTTAAATGTGGTAGGAGTAAAACACCAGAAGTACTGCTGCCAAAGTTATATTCAAACTCGTCTTTCTTGGAGAAGCAGAAGAAGCCCAGGGAGAAATGAATTTGCAAACATGCTCTTCATGCTCTCCTTTCCCAAGATTTCTCTGAGATATAGCCCATCCTCTGTGGGTTTTGAGGTATATGGTTCCCAGGAGTGAAAAGGAGGGCCAAACATCTCTCCTCTTGGATCTCAGCATGCCAGGGCTTTAGTGTACTGCCACTTACAGCTCCGCTTTTTCACCTGGAAAAAGCGACCGCATGATGTAGACTGAGGAGCCCTCACAAATTAACTTGCCGTCACCAAGTGACGCCCATGAAAGGTGTATTTAAAAGCTAGGCTCATTATAGAATCACAACAAACCCCTCATGACTGGTGCAGTAGACAGTGAGGTAGAGGGCGAGCCCTGGAAAGACAGAAGAAAAGTAGCAGTGAGTTCTGGGTACCTTTGTGCAGACGAAACAGAAAAACGCAGGCAGTGAAGTAATAGTGTTCCGTTACTCATGCCAGCAATAGATAATTGCAACAATTATCTGTTAGATCATAGGTACTAATTAACAGATAATTGCGCAACTCCGGAAATCAATAAATAACTGATTCCCCTCAGAGAATGTCTTCTACATTTTTATATTAAAAAGACTCCAGAGTTGTAATGGATTAAAATCCTATGGAAGGGAAAGAAATGGCATCAGCCACTAGTTCTGCAGAAGCGAAAAGTAATACTGATAGAGTTTAGATGGAAATTTTCACTTTGTGTGTTTAGTTTGGGGATTCTTTTTAAATCATTCATACCAGCGATTTAGTTCTTAAGGCTGTTTCTTTGAGATTAAGTGACAGGACTTCTGTTACTCTTTTCTTCTTGGAATGCTTCTTGATATTCTTACGTCAGCCAGAACTTCTGTCTCTGTCGCAGATGTGAACAATGACCGTAGCTAAGAAGCCCAAATCTTCAAAGCCTAAAAAGCCCTCTTCAAGGCGGTCTGGCAAATCCAAGAAACCAAGTACTAAAATACTGATGTCACGCACCGCCAACTGGGGCCGGATAGTGCCTGCAGAAGATTCAAGCCAAGTCTCTGTGGCCCAAGGACGTGGAGGTGCTATTTACTGTAGATCATCTGAAAAATCTAAGGCTTTTGCCCCAAGAGATCTAAGTAAGTGTGCGTTCTATCCTGCCTCCATTGTCTTCAAAGCAAAAGTAGAAAATGCAGTTCTTACTTGTTGCACTGATAGAGAAGGGGACTACTGTGAACAAAGACTTGAAAAGCGAATCCCCTAAGGCAACTGAAGTGACTGATGTTACAGAAATTAATTTTGATATATTTACAGTCAACAGAGAAATATGGGGAGCTTTTTGTAATGCACAGATTCCTCCATGTCTTTTCTGTTTTGCAAAGAAAAATTTGTTTGATTGTTGCTATTCACAGCTTCCATTTTTCACAGGTTTTTTGAAGGATAACATTGCCCAGGAAAAGATCTGGTATCTGTAGGGGTACCGTCATTCCTAGTTCCTAGTTTTTACGTTTTTACCGTATAATTTCAAGTCTAAGTTTGTGGTTTAAGTTATAATAAGGAAAAAAACAGTAGTTGAGTTAATCAGGTTAAAGATTATAGATGGAGAGGAACTTGGCGTTAGGTGCTACAAACAGAATGGCAGTTAGCCTTGCCTTAGAAGAATTAAAATGGTTGACTAAAGTTGTTTTTTTTTGTTTTTTTTTTTCCCCAAAACATTGTGTTGACCAGCCAATTTGAATTTGGTGGTATTAAAGCTGTCTGCAATAAGTTTTTCTGGTTTGGATTGTAGCTAGCTCCTCTAGGTGCTCCTGCAGAATAGTATTTTTTTAAATACCTTTCTTCGAAACAAACAAACAAGATCTCTTTTTAAATTTAACTTTCTTGCAGTCGTTAATGATGGAATTGCTCCGCCACAGAGCATTCTTTTTCCACCTGAGAAGATTTGTATGGATTGGCGAGAAACACAAAGTGTTGGAGTTGGCCTGTACAATCTTGGCAACACATGTTTTCTTAATGCTACTCTGCAGTGTTTGACCTACACACCCCCACTTGCCAATTACATGCTTTCTCTTGAGCACAGCCAGTCATGTGAGTACTTTCTAACAGTATTTTGAATCTGTTGGATAGCTCTGAAGGTGAAAGAACAGCAGTGATTCTGTGAGATAAGCTTATTTGCCTGATTTTACCTGTAGCAGCTGGCTTTGAGCACTGTATTAGCAGTGGGCTCCGAATAGCATATGGAGTGCAATTAATGCACCATGGTTTATTTATTTAGTTATTTGTTTGTTTGTTTGTTTATTAAAGGATCGTTTATTGCTTCATGGGAATAATGAAGTGCATTGGACAGTAATGCATTTAGTAGTAATTTTAGAGAGTAATACATTTTGCAGCCTGTGGAGTTCACATTCCTGTCAGCCTTTACAACTGCGACTTTGCAGTAGTCTTTTAGATTTCTCTTCACAAAATGCATTTGAATACAGGCTTAGTGGATATTTTTCTTCTGTCAAGTTGTGTGAAATGAAATGTTACAAGACTGTTGGGACATTGGCATCTTGGGAGAATAGAATGTAGCAAGGAGAGTGGATATTGTATCTATAGTTTAAATTGTACTTAGATGTTTGTAGGTATGGATATTTCACTGGACTGGGATGCTTTGTTCTTTCACTCTTCAGGTCGTGAACAAGATTTTTGCATGATGTGCACGATGGAGACTCACATTAACCAGGCCCTGCGTTGCACTGTTGATGCCATCGAGCCTACGCATGTTATCAGTAATCTCAGTCGTAAGTGGCTTCAGTTGTGTTTCTTTTCGATAGCTTGTAATCTTCAAATAATTATTTGATGTGTCTAAGTGGTTTTAACACTCCAATGAAGAGAGATTTTAGAAATACAAGAATGATTTCATTTTTAAATGAGGTCAATACTATCATCTTCTTATTTAGGAATAGGACAACATTTCCGTTTTGGCAGTCAAGAAGACGCACACGAGTTCTTGCGCTATACTGTTGATGCTATGCAGGAAGCGTGCTTGAACGGAAGCACCAAGTAAGCATAAACAAGTTCACTTTCATACATTCTCTAGCACCTTCTAGTCCTTTATTTACTCTCAGAAATGATCTCTAGCACCTTTTAGTGCCTTATTTACTATCAGCAACAAAAGTCTACATCATCCTTGGTTTTCATCAAACTCTTTGAAGAGTTAACTCTGTGCCTTAAATCTTCTGAGGTCTGATTATAATTTATTTCCAGATTGGACAGATCTTCTCAAGCTACCACCATCATTCATCAAATATTTGGAGGATTTCTAAGATCGAGAGGTACTTGAAAAAATACTCCTGTCCTTAGAACTGATCTGTGTCTTTTGTCGGTAGTAAAGCAGTCTGTAGTTTGTCTAAAGTAGTATCTGTCAACAACTTGAATTTGGACAGTTAGTCTCCTTCACATAATGTTAAGCATTTATATTTTGCTTCCAGTGAAGTGCTTGAATTGCAAAGCAGTTTCGGATACGTATGAGGCATTTCTTGATATCACTTTGGATATAAAGGTAAGGTGTTTTCTAAATATAATTCATGATGTTTAAGTACATGCATAACTTTCTAAATTAAACTTGTTTAACTTAAAAAACGAAACCACATATAATGTTAAAACATAAGAGCTTGGTGGTGCTAAGGAAGTGGATTGGACTTTGTCCTTCCGTGGAACCCATGTAAATAGTCTCCACATTTGCATTGGGTTTAAGGGGAAAGAATTCTCTTTCTGCAAAAATTATAATGCTGTCATACTTCTTTGTTGTTCTACCTCAATATACATCTAATTGTTAGACTGATGAATTTGTCCCCAGTATTGATGACAAAGCACACTATAGATGCTGTCTAGGCTACTGGAAAAGTATTTGTTCCAAAGTCAAATGCCTTCCAGGTGAGGTCAATGCTGAGCATGCTCTTTCTGCCTCCTTCTTCACAGTGCTCCTAGTAGATCGCTTGAGTATGTTAGTAAGATTCTCTTATAAACTACTAGTATGTCTCTGGAATTCTGAATTACGGTGACTTTACGCTCTTCTTTCTCGCTGCTCTAGGCGGTTTCGTCTGTTAGCAGAGCTCTGGAACTCTTTGTGAAACCTGAAGAGCTGGATGGAGAGAATTGCTATAAATGTAGCGAGTAAGATTTTGACGAATTAGGTCTTAATCCTAGATGTCAGTTTTCTATGTTGCATGACTCTGTTGGACTACCTCTAAACTTTGGATCTACTTACAAGTTTTGTGGAAGTTTATAAAAGACTTGGATTTTTGTTTCCTTGGAGGGGGGAAGTCTTGTTCATAGGCATTCCCTATGGGTTTGCAATTCTCTGGCTTGTATTTTGCCATCAGAATTCAAAAAGAGCTACTTGTGTTCTTTCTATTTATTAGCTCTCGACAGTACTTTTCTTGATGTAAACTGCCCAGTTTCCGTTGTTCTCTGGGCTAGTGGCTAATTTTCACTGCTTACACCGTAGGTCCTACCTTGGAGCGGGCAATGTGTCAAACTGAACTATTTTGTTTCAAAGGATGGCAGATGGGTTCAGTGTCTTTCCAGACAAGCTCAGTACATGAAGACTTCCTACTGTTAAATGTCTCCCTCCTGTAGAATGACCATGTGCTTCTGTTGTATTTTTGATGTTGATAGTGGACCTATGTTGGAGATTATTTGCAATTTCTAGCCCTGGGGACCAAGGCTCTCTCGTTCCGCTTTCAGTATTTGTATTTCCCTTGAAAGCTGAAAGAATGTATCCAGGATTGGAGTTCAAATAGCCACTTTTGTAGACCAAGAAATGGTACCTTGCCATCCAACCTGGTCATACCCTTTTGTGAGAGATTCCTGTTCCCGCTATGCTCTGAGTTGTTGGGAAAATTTACCTTCTTCTCTGTATTAACAAACCTGACACGCAGTGCATGGGTTTATGAAAAGAAAAAAGACCAACCTGTTATGCAAGTAAATATCATTCAAATAGCATAGGCATGCGTGAGACATTAAAAGGAGTTTGTTTTGGGGGCGAAAAAAGAAGATGCCTTCAAACACTTATCTCTGCTTGTTTTTAAGGTGTAAAAAGATGGTTCCTGCGTCCAAGAGATTTACCATACACCGTTCTTCCAAGGTTCTCACAATATCACTGAAAAGATTTGCAGATTTCACAGGTGGAAAGATCAACAAGGTATATTTACCACTGTAATGCAACTATATCATTGTGTAATGGGACATCCCCCAAAGCTGAAAGTTGTTAATATTTTCAGACAATAATTGTAGACTAACGACTATGGCTTATTCTTTCTCTTAATATCAATAAAGTTCCCGCTTGACAAGAAGCATATGCTTTCCTCTGAGAAGGCTGATTCATCAGGAAACAGTTCTCTGCAACTTCTAGTCTTAACCGTTGTTTATGGGAAGACTTATTTGTAGTGAATCAAGAAATATATTCTAGAAATATATTCTAGAAATAAATTCTAGTCTGTGTTTTTTGGAAGTGTTTTTCTCTGGCTAGTCCACGAAGTACTCTGGGATAATTTTTCTATCTTCTTGATGTCTCTTTAGGAGGTGAAATATCCAGAGTATTTGGACCTGAGAGCCTACATGTCGCAGTCAATGGGAGAACCACTGCTCTATGCCTTATACGCGGTGCTGGTACATCACGGTGTCAGCTGTCACTCAGGACACTATATATGCTATGTAAAGGTAGAAGTCAACAGCATTTCTAACAGGGTAAAGGTTGTGCTGGCAAACCAATTAAAGCATGACTAGCAGCTACTGTTTCTAGGGAAAAAGATTTCATTATATTTTTATTTGACATGTGTGTATTTTGTTCCTATCCGTGATTTCAATTGGAAAACGTGCAATTCACCTAAAGAAATCGTTGTCTTTATTTGCAGGCTGGTAATGGACTTTGGTATCAAATGAATGATGCTAAAGTAGTGCATACTGACATTAAAAGAGTTCTTGGTCAGCAAGCTTACATACTTTTTTATATCAGGTAATAACAAATCTTAAAATGTGTTCAGAAGAGATTTACTTTCCTGTTATTGATATTTTTCTGTTTTGCAAGTGTTTTTCTTGCTATCCCGGGAGAAGATTATTATTTGTCTAATTCAGTTCTGTCTAACCTGAAATTCTCTGTGTCGTTTATTATCTTTTGTTGCTTGGCCTTAAACTGCAGTGCTTGTGTAAATTGCTATCTATGTGTTATCTGTAGCTGGCTACTTTAGAGAAGGAGAGAAATGAAGGTCATCTGTGGTGTAAGAATGAATTATTGCTGTGCAAGTGATAGTCTTAGTAGGAAGACTGTTCTCTACTTTTCAGTTTGTAGTCTTGGCGAAGCCTTCTGTAGAGAAGGCTTCCATATCGTATGAGCTGTTCCTCTAAAATGATAGGATGGGATTTAATCCAAGAGTAGGCTGAAAGAAAAACTAAACTACGATCACTGCTCTTTTCTGAAGGCGCTATGATTTGACACTTGGAGAACGTGCGTTTTACTTGCCAGCACCATCTTATCCCTGTTCATTCCCTCCTGGTCAGCAGGGGGCTAATAGTAAGCAGGCTGGATTTCTGGGACCACGACTTCTTCCTCATATGATTAAGGTAATTCAGGGAAGCGGGAGGGCAGATAACGGCACCAAACTGCTAGTGGGTTTGGGGTTTGGTGTGGGGTTTTTTGTTTGGTTTTCGGCATCTTAGTTTTGTTTTCCTTCCCACGCTGCAGCTTTCTTCACAGCCCTCATGCTACAGCCAGAGTCATTCAAACAGTGGTTACTGCTAAATTGTGCAGCCATGCGACTCCATTACTTTATACCTCAAAGACAGCTTTCTAAAGCACAGAGAGCTACGCTCTTTGACAATTTAAGCAGAGTGTACTAATCCTCAAATCATTTAAAAGAGGACTTGTTTTTCCTATCCTTGTCACTTTAGCTAAGACAGGGAAAACTAAATGTCTTATTCCTGAGCACCAGAACGATTACTTCAGGCTTTTCAGGGTATGTTTAAAGGGGAAAATAAATATATTTGGGAATAGCAGCAGGTAATGTTAAGTTGCTTGGCTGGTTTTCAAAGATGATGTTAATTTGATACCAATCTGCAGTAAACCAAAAGCAGGAATTGAATACGCTTATTGGACTTGCATTTATCCTTAAAGGGCAGTGTGTTTTTCTTTTTAGGTGTTAAGACCATTTGTAGAAACACTCAGTAGGAGAGTTTTGTGTTTCAAAATGTTACATGCAGTGTTTGCGTTAATCCATCTTGCAATTTCTTCTTTTTAAATACAGAATTCAAGCCGTTTAAATGGAAATGGATCCATAAAAGAGGACGCAAAGACCACTGGTGTCACCCTAAAAAGGCCATCTTCAGCACCACCAATGGCCTGTGTTCAAAACCAGGCAATTACCAGGCCTTCAATTACTGATACGTCAAGAAAACAGAAGATCACCATCAGTATTCACAATAAATTGCCTGCTCGTCAGACTGTGTCACAGCCTGACTTTCTTAGCAGTGCTGTGGAGGATGAAGATCTCTACCAGGCTGTTCCTTCATCCACAATTACAAATTCGGTAATGCAAATGAAGCAAATGCAAACAAACAAAAAAGTTTCTGATGAAATTTTTGTGGAGCCAACAGTGAATGAAAATCCTAAACTCAGCTCTGATAACACAGTCCCTTATGGTGCAGAATCTTCAGGAAAATCTGAGGAGGAGTCAAAGGGCTTATTTCAAAGGAATTTGAAATGCAATGCAATGTCCTCTAATGGAATTTTGGTTGGAAAGGTAGTCCGTACATTGCAGCATTCCAATTCTTCCTGTCAGAATGCTGACAAAGGAAGATTCCAGCATGAGCTGCCAAAAACAGATTCACTAAATGGTGCTATTAGGTTAGTTAATGAATCTAAAGAAAACGGACTGAAACTTGATGATTCCACTTGCCGAGTTGAACCTGTTAAACCTTCTGAGATGTTCTTTTCTAAAACAAATGGATCGCTTGAAACATAGATTTGCTCCATGGAGAATTTCTCACCTACGATGTATTCGGGAGTGTTTATTGTGTTCCTAATTCAGGTGAAATACTGAGAAAACACAGCACACATGTGATCGTAAGACTTTGTGGTATTATCCCCTTAGAATTTGCAGACCTGAGCTTACATTAGAACTTGTCAACTTAAGCTCAGCTGAGATAAAAATTCCTAAGTTTCATAAAGTAGATTTTGGGGGGTGAGTTGGGGTTATCTTTGAAGTGTAGATAATGCATACAACTCACAGCGGTCTTGCTTACCATTTAATGGAGACATTCTGACAAGACTAGTCCTCAGTACTACTACAAATAGTATTTTTTTGTCTGCTGACTTGTGCGTTTTAATTGCAGATGCCTGGAGCTATGCCTTCAGTCAATCGAGAAGTCATCACGGAGTCCTTCACAGCCAGCCAGCTGAACAGTTTGACAGAGGAAATGAGGTAAAATGAGCACAGTCTGATTAAGACAAGACTTTATGGAAGTTCGTTACAGTTTTATCTGTCTACTAATAGTATTTAATGGAAGGATTTAAATTAGTACAATTCCATACTGTGTGTCCAGTGTCACGAACAGAACTAATGATCAGCACTGAGAATATCACTCTGATGCAGGTTGGTGCCTCAAGGAGAACTTGTGTTCCTTTATAGAATGTTTTTCCATTTTTCTCCACTGTCTGGAGAAACACTGGCTGTTCCCCGCTCGCCCCTATGCCTTTTTTCTCAGAGCAGCAGGTGGAAGGAGACAGATGCGTTTGCTTTTTTAGTGCAATGGCTTCAGAAGCAAGAGGGGAAAAAGCACTTTCTCTGGGAGCTGAAGAAGGTGTCCTAATCACCGGAGAGGTTTCTAAATGGCATATCTTTGCGAGCGTTCCTGTAGTCCGGAGGTTTTTGTTTGTTTGTTTGACGTTGGAAGATTTTACTCTTAATATTCACGTCCTTCAGCAGAAGTGAGAAATGTGATTTTATTTTGTGCAGTGTCGCGGACCCTCCGAAATCTCCTGGGAACGATGAATACCTCGCCCAGTACCAATGTGATGACGGTGGAGACAAGGAGAAAGCAAGAAGATCAAAAGAACGTGACCTCATTTCAAAAGAAAATGTTTTGTCCGGCAAAGAGTCTTGTGAGCCTGGTGAGAAATTGCGGCAAACTTCCTCTCTCAAGTCTGACACTGAATGTAGCTCTAACAATCTTTCTTCCTTAGCTATTGCAGATAGACGCCAAGATACAAAGGACAAGACTAAAACCACTGAGAAAGAGCATTACCGAAGCAAGAGGGAACATGCTCCTAGTGAAGAGAAGGAGAGTCAAAAAGCAGGTCCTTCCAGCAAGAGGAGGTGTTCTCAGAGCGTGGAATTTGTTGAGCAAAAGAGTCACAAGCAGGAGTACTGGGAGGGAAGCAGGTACAGATCTTTCCCTCGTGAAAGAAACAGCCCTGAGAATGGCAGAAGAGCAGTCAAATATTCAAAGTACAGATCTGGCAGCGGAGGAAGATCAGAACAAGGTAGCAATAGGTACTACCGATCCAAAGGGGAAAGAAGTTGGAGCAGAGAAAGATACTATCGAGACGAAGCACGGAGATGGGAAAGATGTGGCTATTACAAGGATTACTATTCACCTCATGCGACAGGAGACAGTAGAGAGAGAAAGTTCTCTCACGGCGATTCAGCCTTTGACAGATCGACTGCAACTTACTACAGCAGGTCACATAAGCATTATCATTACAAAAGCAGATGGCCTCACGGTTCCCTCTTGAGAGAGGAAGATGTACGTCGCTTTAGCACAGCCCGAGCAGACTTGCATCGTTGCTCGGTACCTCAGCAACATTCCAGAAGACATTCTCGTGAAAGACATGCGCTTCCACCTGTGTCAGCTCATTTGGAGAACTGTCGCCAGAAAAATGAAACAGAAGGAAACAGAAAAAGAAAATATACCCGTGCAGAAGGTAGTGAAAGTGAAATAGAAAGGAAAGACAGAAAGATAGAAAAGGAGCTTGTAGGTGGTGAAAAAAATGCAAAAATATCACAAGTTCTGGAAGAAACAGAAGTCTAAGGATAAAGATGGAGAGAAGGATTCCAAGTAAGCAAGGATTCCAGCATCCTCCGCATTTTTTATCCTAATTCTTTTCTGGGTGCTTCTCATGTCTTCTTTTTTTTTTTTTTTTTTTTTTCTGGTAGTTTCTAAGTTCTTTAGATAGCACCAGCTGGCTGGGGATCATGTTGTTAGGTTGATCAGTGAAGACAGGAAAGCTCTTGCTGAATTGTGTCAGAGCACTAGCTTTGGACCACATAGTTCGAATCACATCCGTACACCATTCCAGATTAGGTTAAAAGATTTTTTCTGCTTGCACGTATTCCAGAGCTAGCCGTTGTTAATGATCTGTGTACAAACCAGGACCTATGGTCCTTCAATCTGACGGCTTAAGTTTGCTGCATCTAAAGTAAGTTGCGTGTGCACAAAGCACCACAAAATAGCTGACATGCTGCAAATCATCACCTGTGGTAAAATAAATCAAGTTTCATATAGGCAACAAGTGCCACATCTTTTTTTCCCTTTTTAACTTGCATGTTTCTTTCAGACTTCATGATTTGTGTTTCTGTGCGCTCCACTTTGACAATGCCAATCGCAAGCGTAAGAAAAAGAAGAAAAAGGAGAAGAAAAAGAAGAAAAAGGAGAAACACCAGGAAAGCGAAAGGCTCCTTGGAACACTTAGATCCTCGTTTCCAGAAGATAACGCGGGAGAAGAAGGAAGAATCCCATCCTCCAGATGGCTCTTCATGTCAGTAATGCAGAAGTGAGAGCAGTAAACAACCTTACAAGGAAGGGAAGACTTCCAGTGCAGGCGAAAGCAAGAAATACTGCTCCATCGCATCTAACGACTATACTAAAGGTAAGCGGCCGCAGCGTGTGTGAGGAATTCCTTTTATATTAATCTCGAGATTATTTCAAACAGTCTTGAAGTGCTTGATGACTTAACAGTCTGCAGATTTATTATCAAATCAAAAAAAAACCCCACTTGGTAGACTATTTTTTTCCCAGTTTTGAATGGCCACTAGGAAAGAAGGCCTGAAATAAAGAGGTTAAAGGCAAATGGTTTTCATTTGGTTTGATGATGAAGTGGCAAACAAGAGGAAGAGTTGCAAGCTCCCTTCTTAAATTCAGTCCAGCCAAGTAGGAAAAGTAAATGTGGACAGCTGTATCTTGGCAAAGAAGATAGTAGGGAGCAAGGAGGTTTAGCAGTCAAGATGGAAGGTGATGCCATGAGGCTTAGAGGCTAGTAATGTTCTAATGAACATGGCCAAGTCTTGCGCTGGGCAGCCTGCTTGGGTCCAAAGCCTGCAGTCCTCCCCAAGATGTCGGCGAGGGGCTGGTGAGCCGTTGGGACGGAACCCCCGTTGCCCGGGTTCCCCAAGCAACCGCCCCACTCTCCAGCCACCATGGCAGGTCCAGCAGCCGGCTCCCGCTCCTCCCGGGGCTGCGGCCCTGCTGGCGAGCCCAGCGCCCCAGAGCTCAGCCCAGCGCCCTTTTTCCCACAGAGGGTTTCCCCAGACGGCTTCCACGGCTTGCGCAGACGCAAAACTCCCCCTTCGTCGTCCCAGCCGTGCCGCCAACGGTGGCTGCCTGGCTGCTGCCCTCCCTCCCCGGAGCGACGGCGCTGCCCTTGCAGCCCCCGCAGGTACCCACCCTCCCCTCCGCGCTGCCCCAGGCCACCGTCTGGCACGTGGTGCCGGGGGTCCAGGGGCAGGTGCTGCAGCTCCCCGCCGGGGTGCAGCTGCCACCTGGGGGGCACCTCCCAGCCCAGGGGCACCACCTGCAGCTTGGGCAGCTCCCCGCCGGGGGGCAGCTCCCTGCTGTGGGGCAGCTCCCCGCCGTGGGGCACCAGCTGCAGCTGGTGCAGCTCCCCGCTGTGGGGCAAAACCTGCAGCTGGTGCAGCTCCCCGCTGTGGAGCAAAACCTGCAGCTGGTGCAGCTCCCAACCATGGGGCACCAGCTGCAGCTGGTGCAGCTCCCCGCCGGGGAGCAGCTCCCCCACACCGCTCCTCCCTGTGCCCCCGTCCATCAATGGGGACAGCCCATGGTGACGGGGACACTGGTACCCCACCATGCGCTGGGGCTGGGGCCCAGGGCCGTGCTCCATGGGGAGCTCCTGCACCCCGCAGGCACCTGCCTGTTGCAGGCCCCCGCCCAGTGCAACCCCCCGCCACCCCTCGTCCCGGGGCCTCCGCTGCGGGGGCAGGCGCTCCCCACGCCCCGCACCCTGAGCAGCAGCCGGGGGCAGCTGCCGGAGCCCTGCTTGCACGCCGTGGGGCTCAGCGAGGACCAGGGGCCCCCGCTGCCCGGCCCCACTGCCCCCAAGCCTGCCCAGGCTCCAAGGACCGCCAGCACCCAGACGGTGACGCCTGACGGTGAGTTTGGGGCTGGCACAGCCGGCCGCTGGGCGCCCCACACCCAGGGGCCATGGGAAAGCTGACATCGCCCGTCTTGGGGGATTTTCTTGCTTCGTCCTCAGCGGCGACAGCCCCGCAGGTGCCTGAGGAGCCCCCGCAGCTGCCCGAGCTGGGCCCTGATGCCTTTGCCGAGGCCTTTCCAGAGCTGGCAGGGGACAGCCAGCAGCTGCAGCACATGCAGGACGAGCTCCTGGCCGACCTGGACATCCCCATCCCCGGCATGGAGGAGCTGCTCAGCTGGCTCGATGCCGTGGAGCCCCAGGACGCCTTCCCCGATTTGCCCAGCAGTCCTGCCCTCAGCCGCTTCCTCTCGCAGCTGCCCGACCTCTGCGAGGACATCGAGGAGCCGAGCACGCAGGGACTGGAAGCCACAGGAGCCCTCGGTGAGGTCCCCTCAACCCCTGGGCTGCGCCCCAAGAAGCTTGAGGGTGGGCTGTCGCTGCAGTCCCCCGTCGTGCCAGCAGTGAGCCCCCCGCTCAGCCCTGCAGCCAGTCCCCTGCCCAGTGCGCTTAGGAGCCCCCTACCCAGTCCACCCCTGAGTCCCCCCAGGAGCCTCCCTGACACCCAGCTCCTCAGTGCCCTTAGTAGACCCCTGCCCCAACCCCCCCAGCGTTCCCTCAAGACCCGCCCCAACCCCAAGGTCCCCAGTGCCCTTAGTAGACCCCAGCCCAAATCCCCCCCGAGTTCCCCCAAGAAACGCCCCAACCCCAAGGGCCGCAGTGCCCGTAGTAGACCCCAGCCCAAATCCCCCCCGAGTTCCCCCAAGAAACGCCCCAACCCCAAGGGCCGCACTGACCATAGGAGACCCCTGCCCAAACGCTCCCTGGGTCCCCTCAAGATCCCCCCGCCTGCCCCTGCGTCCACCGGCACCAAGCGGGGGGCCAAGCGCCCTGCGCCCAGCAGCACCCCCGGGACAGCGCAGAGCTGCCAGCACAGGAGGCCGACGACAGAGAACCCCCCCGGCAAGGAGAGGAAGACGCTGCTGGGCCAGGCTGGCCAAGGCCGCAAGAGACCGTGCCAGGGGAAGACGGCTGGCAGCAGCACGGTGGCTGGCAGCAGCAGGGAAGCAGGCAGCAGCGGGCAGCAGCTGGCGATCAACAGCACCACGGCACCCAGCAAGAGAGCGCGAAGCCCGGGGGCTGCAGGGGGGCAAGGAGCAGCGGCGCCACCTCCCCGCAGAGCGCGGCTGCTGCCGGAGACTCCGAGTGGGGAGCTCCGTGCCGTGCGGCCCCAGGACAGGCTCTGTCCCCAGGCCAGCGGGGCCAGGACGCTGCAGCGCCAGCAGCCGGGGACAAAGACCCCCAGCGAGACTTTGCAGCCGCTGGGGGCCAGGGCCAAGGCGCTGGGGCCAGCGTGCCAGCTGGCCTGTGTGCAGCCGCAGCCCACCTCCAGCAGCCCCAGCAGCATGCCCAGCGCCCCGCCGACAGTGCCAGGCTCCAGCTACCCGTGACCGACCTCGGGCTTCTCCTCGACTGCCCCCGCAGCACCCAGGCAGGCACAGAGACCTCTGCAGGCACCTGCTCCAGCTTCAGCCACGCTCCTCAGCCCTTGCCCCTCTCGCTTGCCCTCTCCCCTCTCTCGTGCTGGAGCTAGGGGATGGGCTTGCCACTCTCAGGGATGGCAACAGCGCCAATGGCAAATGCGCGCGCGCCTCACCCAGGAAGGTGGCAATGGCAAGCTGGGGAGATGCTGGCAGCAGCTGGGCTGGGAAAGCTTGGCCATGGCAACTGCTGCTTGGGACACCAAAGGGCTGAGAGACAAGACTTGCTTCTTCTTTCGGGGCATTGCTCTTCTTTCCTGCCTTCTGGATTAAATTCCTCTCCTTAGGTGGTCACTCAGCAAGGCTTCTGCCTGCAGAGCACTTCTTCTTGCACTGGCATGCCAAGGGGATAAGAACTGGGAGGTCTTTGGGATAGCAAATGATCAGTGGGATGGGAAGTGATGATGGGGATAGCAATTCATTGGAATGGGAAAAATGGGTTTTATTTGTATTAAATTTAAATTTTTAAATTTTCATTTAATTTATTGGTTTTCTTATTTATTTAATTAAATCCACTTTATTGACTGTGTTGTACAGTATGGCATTGTTTTATTATTATAAAATTATAAGTATTTAATAGTATTAAATATTTTTATATATTAATATCTTATAAACTGTAAGTATCATTATTTATTATTTTGTTGGTTTTTATTCTTTTTCTACCCTATTAAACTCTCTTTATCACAACGCACTGGTTTGGACTTTATTTTTCCTTCCGAGTCATTCTGGATTCACTCCGGATGGGGGGACACTAGCGAACGCCTGTGTGCTTCAGATCCAAGGTCACCTTTGCCCTCATTCAAGATACATCTTTGCATCTGTTGTTGTGAAACAAAATTAACAACAGGAACAATAAAGTTACCTACTTGCTAGCAGCAGCTCTACATTTGCTGGGGTCTGCTCTGTGCATTTTGAAGACCATTCCATGCTCTTCAGCCCCTTCAGGAGGAAATGTATGGTTCTAGGAAAATGCGTCTTGACCTGATGCAAAGCTGTGACACGGCCTGCAGCTGCTGCAAGCCCTGGCATTTTACCTGCAGCCCCTCCAACAACTCTGATGTTCCCTGCATCGACTTCAACCACTGCGGCAGGACCTGAGGCCCCTCAAAGCCTTGTCACACACCCTGCAGCCCCTCGAGCCCCTGGCATGTTCCCTGCAGCCCCTCCAGCCCCTGGCATGTTCCCTGCAGCCCCTCCAAGCCTGGCACAGGCCCTACAGCTGGCTCCAGGGACGACCCCGTTGCTGTCTCAGGCACCAATACACACAAGGGGAAGGAATGCATGCAGAAGTCATCTTGTTTCGGAAGGGCAGAAAGTCCTCCCAAGAAGAGGAAGGAGCAAGAGGAAGGCGAGGCAGCCTACCCCAAGGTAGGGCCATCCCAGGGCACAGGAGGCTGTTGGAAAGGAGAGCAGAGAGAAAAGCAGCAGGAAGCAGGTGATCCCCATCTCTGGGCGAGCTGCGAGCCATGGGACAAGATTGCAGCTGTCCTCCAGGCGAGCACATTGTCAGCTGGCTGCTGCGCTGCTGGGATAGCAGCTGCGGGAGCCTGGCAGCAGAGGGCAGGGAAGCCAAGCAGCTGGGATCCTTCTCTGGGGAAGGGGGCACTGAGAAAGAGCTTGCAAACAGGGCACAAGCCCTCAGCCTCTGGAGGCGGCGCCTGTCAGGCGTGAAGGAAAGGGATCCCTTCTGGGAAGATGCTGTGGGCTTGCTGAGGCTCGAAGAACAGATGGTGCTGGCTGCTACCAGCGTGCTGCAGCAGCGGCAAGACAGAGCCGTGGTGGTTTTCCTCAGCTGGGCAGCTGAGCTCCAGCACAAGCACTCTCTCCCTGCCCCTCCTCCAACGCCAAGGGGAGAAAAGAGGCTGGCAAGGGCTCAAGGGCTGCCAGAAGGACAGGGAGATCACTCCACAAGGAGCGTCACAGGCAAAGCAGGCTCAGCACAGCCTGTTCCAGTCCAGCCCGGGGCCTGCTCCTGAGGGGGCTCTCCACAGGCCGCGGCCTCCTCCAGGCCACAGCCACCTGCTCCACCGGGGGCTCCTCCACCCGCAGGGGGGCCGCAGCGTGGAGATCTGCTCCACGGGGGACCCATGGGCTGCAGGGGGACAGCCTGCTCCACCAGGGGCCTCTCCCTGCACAGGCCGTAGGGGAACTGCTGCTGTGAGCCTGGAGCACCTCCTGCCTCCTGCTGCACGGACCTTGGGGGCTGCACAGAGCTTTCTCACTCCTCCCTGAGCCAGACGCTGCTGGGCAGCAGCTTTTGTTCCCTTTCTTAGATGCAAGATCTTCTTAAGTTCAGTCCAGCCAAGTAGGAAAAGTAAATGTGGACAGCTGTATCTTGGCAAAGAAGATAGTAGGGAGCAAGGAGGTTCAGCAGTCAAGATGGAAGGTGATGCCATGAGGCTTACAGGCTAGTAATGTTCTAGTGAAACCCAGCCTTCCTAAAGAAACCTGCCTGACTACTTGATGTGAGTAACAGACTCTGTTCAGCTCTTTCCTAACATAGAAACGGTGCTGACTGCTTCTTCAGAGTAACAGAAGTTCGTGATACTACTGAAATAGTTGTGGTTCAGATGTAGATCTGATTTCTCCTAAGCAGACTGAATTCACAACTGTTGATCCTCCAGAGGAGGCTTTGCAATTGAACACCTGGAGAATAGGTAAATTTCCCGCTGTTGTTCTCCTCTCCTCTTGTTTTGTTTTGTTTTGTTTTGTTCCTAGTAGCATAGGCTTAAGACTCTGAAGAAACAGGCTGCTTTTTTTCATTTCCAGCACTGGCTGTTCCTCCTGAGCCCCGCCTTCTATTTTTGCAGTCATAGGATATGTGAATGTAAATTCGTGGAGAGAGGTAGAAAACTCTTTCAACTGGTGTTTTTTCGGCTATGTGGGGAGAACAAATAGAGTGGCTTTGAATATTCTGGCTCTTAATCAGAGCAGCATGTGGAGGGAGACAGATGCGTTTGCTTTTTTAGTGCAATGGCTTCAGAAGCAAGAGGGGAAAAAGCACTTTCTCTGGGAGCTGAAGAAGGTGTCCTAATCACCGGAGAGGTTTCTAAATGGCATATCTTTGCGAGCGTTCCTGTAGTCCGGAGGTTTTTGTTTGTTTGTTTGACGTTGGAAGATTTTACTCTTAATATTCACGTCCTTCAGCAGAAGTGAGAAATGTGATTTTATTTTGTGCAGTGTCGCGGACCCTCCGAAATCTCCTGGGAACGATGAATACCTCGCCCAGTACCAATGTGATGACGGTGGAGACAAGGAGAAAGCAAGAAGATCAAAAGAACGTGATCTCATTTCAAAAGAAACCGTTTTGTACGGCAAAGAGTCTTGTGAGCCTGGTGAGAAATTGCGGCATACTTCCTCTCTCGAGTCTGACACTGAATGTAGCTCTAAAAACCTTTCCTCCTCAGCTGTTACAGAGAGATGCCAAGATACAAAGGACAAGACTAAAACCACTGAGAAAGAGCATTACCAAAGCAAGAGGGAACATGCTCCTAGTGAAGAGGAGAGTCAAAAAGCAGGTCCTTCCAGCAAGAGAAGGATAAAGTTGAATACAAAGAATACAAACTTGAGCTCCTGATTGGCTTCATGCTGAACTCTGTGCTGTTCTTGTCCTAATCTTGGTCTCTCCATAGATAATATGGTTTAAATCCAAATAGAATCGTGCGATGAGGAAGATCTCACTGCAACAAATTCAACATCTAAAATCAAAGTTGACATTTTCCGTGATTTTCTTCCTGAGCAGAAGTGTGCGGTACTCCTTTTATATTAACGTAGAGATTATTTCAAACAGTCTTGAAGTGCTTGATGACTTAACAGTCTGCAGATTTATTATCAAATCAAAAAAACCCCGACTTGGTAGACTATTTTTTTCCCAGTTTTGAATGACCACTAGGAAGAAGGTTATTCCGGCATCAAGAAAGTCATGTGGAATGTAACAAAATTTACTGAACCAGTAAGTAAAACTTATATTTTTCTATTTGTTCCATTGTTTCAACTCTTCTGACCCTTCTGGACGGCATAGATAACAGAGGGGAGATCGTGGTAATCGGAGCTACTAACAGACTGGATTCTATAGATCCTGCTTTACGAAGACCAGGACGCTTTGGCAGACACTTCCTCTTCAACTTGCCAAATTAAGAGGTGAGAACTTAAATTCAACGTTAGTGCTACCATGGCAAAGTCCAACTTTATAGGAAAAAAAAAATAATTGACAACTTGAACAAAAGAGTGATACGTGGAGACACTGCGTTGTTCCATGGAGGGCAAATCTGGTACTGGATATATATGGTCAGGATGATACCACCAAGTAGTTAGTTCTATAATCAAACCTTTCATTCCCAAAGTTGTACCTGTTTGCTTAATTATTTAGTCCACTTGGGTGTTTTCATCATGAAGTTGTGTTTTTGGTCTCAGTCCTTCACTTATGAATGAATAGGGGACGTGTTTGCATTTGATTGTGCCCCTGCTCGGTGGTAGTAGCTTGAGTCATAATTCTTTTCTTCTTTATAGTAATTGTAGCAATTGGAAGCATTGTGCCAGAAGTGCTTTCTGTGAATTTACTGACTGGAAAGCAAATGTGATGAAGTAATGAGACTGTCCCAATGAAAGCTTGCTAAGTTTTAGAGAAGTTTTTTGGACAGCAAAGAAATGTTTCTGGATAAATTTTTCATTACAGTATTTTCCTCTGGGTCCTTAGGTCTCGTAGTTTGGAAACTTGTTATTGAAGCTATAAATGCCTTTTCTTTCACTGTAGGTTCCTAGAAAAAGTTCAGTATAACAAATAAGAAATATTCAATTTCCTGGTTGACAATGCAGAGTGTATATTAAATAACTGTAAAACACTTGAAAGTTGAGCAAGTAAGAAAAGTGTATTAGTAGATGAGGGGTTTTGAGGGAGGACTGTTTTGTTTTTTGTTGTTTGTTTGTTTGCCTTTTGGTTTGTTTGTTTCATGTTGGTATTTTTAAGGAAAACTTGGGACAAGCTAAAATGCAATGATTTTGCTTCCAGGCTAGAAAAGAAATTGTCAAGATTCATACTCGTGACTGGACCCCTCAGCCACGGGACATGTTGCTTGATGAACTAGCTGAGAAATGCATTGGTAAGACTGAAACAGAAACGGATTCTTGCTTGTGACCAAGTTGTAAAGAACCTTAGCTTGTACCAGGCAGTACCCATGCTCTTGTGCCTTGCTGCACAACTAGTCAACGAGGCAGCTGGCACGCCTTCATAGCAATCTGTGTGAGATCCTTTCATCTATTTACTCTTTGTTGTCGTTCCTCTTGTTGTCTGAGAACATTAAATGGTTCTGGGGCATCTTCCTCAAGAGTATAGTTTTTGATGAGGAGTCTGCTTCAGCTGCATAAGTGCAGGATATCAGGCAGTGAGCAACATGAAACATCCTTGCAGAGCGGTAGCACTTTGAATTCCCTGTTATGCTGTTTGGTTTTGGCATTACAAATTCTTTAAATGTTGCATGTTGTAAACCTGGGCCTTGACTGATGTAACGTTTGATTTTTGTTTGTTAGGAGACTGTGGTGCAGATATCAAATCCCTCTGTACTGAAGCTGCGCTGTGCTCTCTACGCCGATGCTATCCTCAGATTTATGCAAGTAGGGAGAAGTTGCTACTAGACGTTAATTCTATTAAAATAAAAGCAAAGGACTTTTTCATGGCTATGAAGAAGGTTGTTCCAGCTTCAAACCGGATCAAGGCTTCACCCGTACAAGCACTATCACCCATTTTCAAGCCACTTTTTCAAAG
Organism: Aythya marila; assembly: GCF_965140915.1. NCBI lineage: Eukaryota > Metazoa > Chordata > Aves > Anseriformes > Anatidae > Aythya > Aythya marila. The sequence goes on from NW_028137721.1 coordinate 115,202, forward strand.
ATCAGTAGAGAATATTTTACAAGTTGTGCAGAAGATCTTCCCGCATGCACAGCTTGCACTAAAGGAGGACCGACAGCAAGGTATAACCACAGCATCCACTTCTTTATAATTCTGCTAAAGCAAAAACTTGCAGTTTGTGCAATCAACTTATAGCTTTCAGACATAATGGTGGTAGAATTTTATTATTTGCATGTGCATGTCTTTTTTTTGGGCAAGTCTGGAATACAACACATAGGCTTTATTGTGGATTCGAAACTGAAATGCCAAATGGAAGCTCTGAATGATTCAATACACAGTAAAGGACGATGTGTTCTCTAATGAAGCATCCTGCTTCTGACGGCAGCTAAGATAATTAGCATTTGTAGAGGTTGACTTGAGGTTTGAAGTATAAGGCACCTATTTTTCTTTAAAAAATCAAAACTCAGATCTTTGGAGGGGAAGCATTTCTAGGTCAATGTTTCTAATTCCTTTCTGAAGAATGTCAGGACCAGGATACAAGTATAACTGGTCTAAGCTAAATATTGTTTTAGCTATCATCATTTTTAACCAGTCTCCTAATTTAAATGTTTGTGGATCGTACTATACACGTGAGATCAGTTAGCATTGATACTTACTAGATGAATGGAATTCTGTGGCCATCACATCCTTTATCCCCGTGCTTTCATTGTGGGAACCTCCTCCAGAAAGAAATGGTCTTGTTTGTTTTTTGTTTTTTTTTTTTTTTAGCTATTTAGCAACTGCAGAAATTGTTCGTAATCTCCTTTATTCTAAGGGGGAGAAAAAAATCACCAAGAGTAGCATACCTTATACATACACATCAGTGGGACTTAGTAGAGCTTTGTAGGGCCTTGTGCCATCTCCTTAGATCTGTGGTGGGCTGAACTCTAGGAAATAGCTTTCAGTGTGTGCTCTCAAATGAAGAAAGGGTTTTGGCACTGATTTAGAAGCTGTATTAATGGAAGAGAAAGAGACCAAGGCTATTCAGGAAAGTTAACAAACCTCTTTTGCCTTTCAGAGCATTTCAATCCTATTTTACAAGATGATATGTTTGACAGTGATGACGATGCATCCTTGGTTTCTGGAGATGAATTAAAAGATGGAATGCCTAACGGACCAGAGAAAAAATGCCTCTGTTTCAGCAGGTAAAGAAAGATAGATCCCTGTTATGTTTAAATTCTCAGGTCTGCTGAGTCTTTGTAAACAGTTCCAGCTGTTAAAAGTGCGAGGGGTGGTAGACGAAGGGGCAACATCAAGTTTGTGTGTTGAAGGGGTGCTTGGTATTCACAAGAAGAAAGGGTGGAGGGACTAAAGTTGTAACGAAGTTGCTCTGAATGACCAAATTGGAAAGCCCAGGCTTCTCTTCGTAAGCCAAAGTGATCCGTAGACTACCAGAACACGTTGACTTAATCCATGGCATTCTTTGAAAGACTCAAGACCACATAAATGTGCAGTCTGTCGTTTTAGCTAAAAATACCCCAACTTTATGGGTTTGTGTTGCCACCTTTTGCCCTTCTGTTTTCCAGGATTGTTAAACCAGTAGTGAATTATGTAGCAGAAAGAAAACTGAGAAAGGGCTTGTTAAAACACCTTGAGAAAAAATTGAATGGTGTCTTTATTTGTTAAGCCACCAAGTTGTGTTAATCTTGTGATATTTTAGTATGGAAGTCATGCAAGCCCACAGTTGGAAAGTTAGATCATGTTGTCACAGCTGGATCAGTTATTTTTCTCAGTTTCTATTGCTGTGCTGTCCAGAAGATTTTCTGTGCTTTAGAGCAAGGCTAAGTCTCTAGCATCTTTGATTTAAGCCAGCAGAGGTACAGCCTGATTGTAGTGGGGAAACAAATGGCCCTCACCAATTTATTTTTAAATAAAAATAAATTTATAATAAAGTAAATAATAAATATATAATAAATAATAAATTTATAATAAAGTAAAGCAAGATTGCAGGGATATTAATTTGCAGTCTTGGTTTAGTAAAGAATAGGAAACACAAGGGAAGAAGATGAAACAATTGGAATGAGTGAATAACTTAACTGGAAATCTTACATGTATTTAATGTACCGCTGCCATTTGGATTATTTGGGGAGGGAAAAGAAAGTCTATAGGAAAATTACTTGGAACATCTGTGTGTCTATTCAGCACCTCATTTATAAGCTTGTTTTCTTAACTCTTGTTCTAGGAGTGCTTTCTGCGAACCAACATCATGCCAGCCCCGTCTGCTAATAGTAGGAAAAGAAGGGTACGGCCAGGTTTCTTAAGTGGCACCCGTGGCGTTGCACGCTTTGGAGAAGTTTCCCGTTCACACCCTGGACCTTTCTGTTCTGCTTACAAACATTGCATCGCCAGAAGAAATCTGCGGACAGGTACCTTTTTTTCTTTTTCTTCTCATCGGATTCACTGACTGTATGTAAAGGATCAATCGAGTTGCAAATAAAGTGAGCAAAATTAATTGGTAATGGAGGTGGCCTTGTTTTAATGTGCTGGGATGTTTGCTTCTGTCTGAAAATTCCCTTTTCTTTTAGACAGCACCACGAACAATCTGGATGTTGTACATGTCCACATTTTCCATACCCAATTTTACAGTGAGGCTGTTGCTAGCAGCTCAGGAAGCTGGGCGGTGTTGCTAATAAACATCTCTTTGTGGAAAGAAATGCTGCTCATGTCACTGGGATCCAGAAAGTAGTTCTCATTGCCTCCTAGGACTGTGTGCTCCCAGTAGATGGCTCTGTATCAGACTGCATGTCGGCTACTTTTTCTAGGCTTCTTCTAAATTATATTAGTAAGGCAACCAAGGTTTGGGGCTTCTGTTTATTTTGTTTTCGCACGGACATACACAACTTGTGCTGTTGCAGTATGTGCAATAAAAGCATTAACATTCAGAAAACACTTCATTTGCACGGTGATGTGGTTTTAACTAGAAAAAATGAACAGATTTGGTGTTTTTACTTTTAGGCAGGAAATCCATTTTCTTGTTTGGCATCACTACCTTAAAATATTTTTACCTTTAGTGGAAACGTTTGAGAGCCATACAAGTAAGGACAGACATGTTACATGACTGAATACTGATGTGTCCCTTAAGAGGGACATTTCCTTTCTTTGTTATGCGATGATTGTGGCTGTGGCCATATAGCTACGGTGTCTAGCCACTGCCTGAATATATCCTTCCCATCTTCTGACTAGAGTTCTCGGAATACTGATAATCTGAAAGGGTGCACAGAGAAATTCCTTATGTGAAAGGACGCTTGCCACTGTTCACGTAGTTTCATTTCACGGGGCAGTCAGATGGCTATGTAGCTATGGATTAAGAGGTTCTTGTACGTGTTTTAGTTTTCTTACCCAAGCTTTCCTTTTCACTAGCTGATCCGAAATGCTCAGAAGACAGCACCAAGCACAATTTATGTCCCAGATATCCATTTATGGTGGGACAACGCTGGACCTGCCTTGAAACTTACTTTTCTAACTCTACTACGTAACATTCCAGCATTTTTGCCAGTTTTGCTGCTTGCTCCGTCTGATGTACGTCACTCAGATCTCCCAGAAGAGGTATTTGTCAATACTTTTCTTACTATTTCTTCAGTGTCTTGTAATTTATGAATGCTTTCAGCATCAAAATGCTGTGCTTTCTTAAATGCATGCTGTTATTACTCAGGCACCCTAACAAATCACTTAAAATTTGCTTAGAGAAAAAGAATACTGTGAAAGCATCTGCTTAAGGTTTTTTCTGAGTCAAGCAAGTGACTTTCACCCCCTTCTCACACATGCAAATAATAAATTAATACAATAATTCTGATGGCTACAAAGTGGTTCAGTCAAGAATATGCAGTGCTTGAAATGACAAGAGGATGTTTTTACTGAAGAGATTTCTTCTGACAGTCTGCCATTCCATGCTATGTTGGGTAAACTGCTAATAATGCAATTTAGTAGAGAATTGAAACACTTTGATTAAAAAATAAATAAATAAATCAGTTTCTTTCTTCATATAGGCCAAAGCTTTCCAAACTGGAAAGCTGAGTTCCAATTTCTGCTAAAGTAACTTTGGAATCGAATTCTAGTTGTAATCCTAAATAAACTGTAGTAAAAGTAGGTGCAGAACTTCATTGACTTCTGAGAGTTTACATTAAGGGAAGGTGCCCAAAACAGGACCACGCTGTTGTCATTCTGATGATTTGGTCTCAGTCATTGGGGGAAGAGAACGGGTCTTACCTAGACGTGTTTATTATCAACTGCTTTGAAAGTGCTTGAGTTCCCACAGAAGTTTTTGTACAGGCTGTAAATTCCTTCTAAAATAAGTAGTGAAATTCCTCACCTACCTTTTAATACTAGAACTTGAAAATGGAGGAAGACGTAGAGGTACTAGCTACTTCAGACACCTTTTGGTAGAGAAATAAAAACTCAGCAAAAAGCCCTCACTTGTCTGCTGAAGCCTGTCTCTTCCCTCGATAGCCATAAAGGTTCTAAGTAAAGGCTGCAGCAAGGCAAGTAAATACAAAGGAAACGATGTTGGATGTGGTGAAAGCCATTACTTTACCAGTGTAGCGTACAATCCCTTCAGCGAGCTTTAATTCTACAGGTGATTCTTAAAGGTGATATTTGAATTTGCCGTGCCAGCCTGTGAAAATGTAGCCTTTTAAGGCCAGGAAGATAACTTTTTTCAGTTTGTGTTCTTCAGGTTATTATTAATTTGAAAAGGTACTCGTCTTTTTGGAATAGAAGATGAATTTTTGTGGCCTTAAATCTGAAATATCTCTCCTCCTTCTGCTTTAGATGCAAAAATTATTTAATAAGGAATTTGGAGAAGT